>NW_007727802.1:153223-165522 GCF_000696425.1 Galeopterus variegatus | reverse complement strand
TTCCCAGATATTTCCGAAAGATTCTGGAGGAAATGACTATATCTTTGTCTTTTTGTTTCAGTACATTCTTGTGGGTTAGTGGCTTTCATGTTATAAATTCCTCAGAAATACTTATTAATTGCCCTTTTTTTTTTTTTTTTTTTTGTCCTTTTTTTTGAGACCGGCCACACCGCACTCAGCCAGTGAGCGCTGTGAGCACACCGGTCATCCCTATATAGGATCCGAACCTGGCGGGAGCGCTGCTGCACTCCCAGCGCCAAGTGCGCCACCGGCTCGGCCCTAATTGCCCTTTAACTGTGAAAAGATAGAGGTTTGGAAACGGATTGCAATACCAACTAATAGAAATAGAGTATCAGAATGGTGGTCTGTGCATTGAGATGAAGATAATTTGGGGTATGTTGCAATATAGAGCTATTTCTTAGGTTCTTAGAACTGGAATGATGCAGGTGAAGAAGGGAGTCTGGAAGTATGTGTTGAATCATGAAAATGGTATGAAAGTATACATAGAGAACAGAGACTTAAGGACCATCTACAGAAGGAGGAGAGAGAGGAGCCAATGAATACGTGAGAGGGGTAAGAGGATAAGAAGGGAATATAGAGTGTGATGGAAACCAAGGAAATGGGGAGGGTCAAACACTGTGGGTTCAATGAGGAATAATGTATTTCATCACCATGGTATGTTGCTGGGCTTGGACCTAGAGGTCTCACTTTGCCTTATTTCAACTTCTCCCTCAAGTGCAGGGCCTAGGAGCAATTCAAACCCCAAGGCTGACTCTATAAATAATCTTGTTTTTCTGTAGAACCTATTGATTTGGGAAGATGTGGGCTAATTCAGTTAACTAAAGATCAAATGATGTAACATTTAACTGCAAAGCATTTTCACACATATTATGTTATTCAGTTTTCACAGCAATTCCTGTATTATGGATGAAAAAATTGTATGTGAAAGCACTCTAAAAATTGTGTAAGTGATGGTGAAAGTTTTGTTGGTGGTAGTTTTTATTGTCACTATCAGTACTATCTAATTTATTTTGAACATTTGACCAAGTAATTATTTCCAGATCATTTCTTGTGATCTGCAAGTGTTAGAACATTGGCCACCAGTTTGGCATTTTAAAACAAGTTGCAGAATAGTGCTTCTTTTTTTTAAGTTCTATTAACTAAATAAAAAAATATATATATTTTTTTAAACTTCCAGGATTATTGTCCTTGCTTGGAAGTTTACCAATTGGAGTTTTATATGAATTACATAGTTTTGTTTTGTTTTTCTTTAACCTGTTAATTATCAAAGTACAGGGAGGAAGCATAATGTGAAAAGAGCATAAGCTTTCAAGTCAAACAGGGCTAGATTCAGATTTCTAGCACTTCTACCTGCAGGAAATCCCACAGGTGGGTCTTAGGCAAGTTACTTACCTCTTAGAACTTCTGTTTCCTCATCTATAAAATGGCAAAGGTAATACAGGTTCACTGTCCCTTATCCAAAATCCTTAGATCTAGATGTGTTTTGGAACTCAGAATTTTAGAAGGGTAACATCCCTGCAGGATTTGGGGCCCTCAACTTATATTCAAACGCCTTAATGTTAAATATGAATATTCATACTAAGTGGAATAAATAAAGACTATAAATAGCTTTACATTAGTTGAAGTCAAATTTTGCTTACTTATATTCAAACGCCTTAATGTTAAATATGAATATTCATACTAAGTGGAATAAATAAAGATTATAAATAGCTTTACATTAGTTGAAGTCAAATTTTGCTTTTAAATAAGTTTAGGTCAGGTAAGGTTTGCCTCCAAATAAGTTACCAAAAACTTTCGGTTTTCAGAGCTTTATGGATATCGGAATTTCGGATAAGGGATTATGGACCTGTACTTCCCTTATAGGGTTGTTATGAAGATTTAAATAAGGTAAGCTGAAAACATATTACACAATGCTGGGAAGGTACTGAATAAATATTAATTTTTTTCTCTTGGAGATGTTAGAAGTTTTTGTTTTTTCATTTATAATTCTGGGGTTCTTATTCTTTTCCTGACAAGTAGCTGTGTTAATTTCCTTTAAGTGTTATGATGGGATTAGAGAGGGCTTAGAGGCTGTCTTGAGAACGCAAGAGATGGGATGAGAAAGAGCAGCAGGTGAGACTTAGAACTTGGCATTAGTAATGAGTCTGGATTTCTACCAGGTAGGTTTCAAAATAAGTGTAGATTGAGTTTAACTGGTTGGGAAGTCATGCTCTAATTTCTCTGGAGTCTTAAAAGGAGACCTTGTGACCCTCTTGTCACTGCCTCTTTGTTTGTCCACAGAGTGATAGAAGGAAGTCAAGGCACCAGTATGACTCAGATGAGAAATCAGAAACGAGAGAAAATGGTGTTGCAGATGACCTGGATGCTCCCAAGCCCAAAAAAGCTAAAATGAAAGAAAAGCTAAATGGAGACACCGAAGAAGGATTTAGTAGACTTTCAGATGAACTCTCTAAATCTCATAAGTCACGAAGAAAAGATCTGCCAAACGGAGATATTGATGAATATGAAAAAAAATCAAAGAGAGTGTCATCTTTAGATAGTTCTACTCATAAATCAAGTGATGATAAACTAGAGGAGGTATGGATACTTTTTATTTTGCATTTGACATTACCCTTGAAATATAGGCTGATTTTATTCTTTTAGGCTGTTTAGAATTGGTTCTGTAATATATCCTGCTTAGTGTCCAGTTGGAGTAGAGAGTCTGTAAAGATGAAATCTGAGCCTCTTTTCTGTTGGCCCTTGCTTTTTTCATCTTACTCCTTTTTCTTGGGGTGGGGGTGGAGGAATGGTAAAATTTAAGCCTTTCTTGTACATTTGGGTTCCTAAATAGTTGTTTTGAATTGCTTATTGATGGTCACCTACTTGTATTTCTGTCTTTTTTTTTTTTTTTTTTTTTTTTGGCTGCTCGCCGGTAACAGGGATCATACCCTGGACCTTGGTGTTATTAACTGTTAAAGAACCATAACTGTTTCTTATGGTTCTTTCATTCCCTACCAGTATTTGTGAATTGACTTCTGACTTCCTGTAGCAAGGTACAGAAGGCCTCTTGACTTTCTGTATTTTGCATTTTTCTGCTTCTGTAACAATAGCAACTTTAAATGATCTTTAGATCTTACTGTGACTCAGTGTTAAAGCTGTTTGCATTATTAAAACAAGAATGAAACAAAAATGATCTGAAGAAATCTGTCTCCTGGGTATTAATTTTTTGGAAGGTGTAGTAAACATGTTTAGTGTAGAATCTGCATTCCTGGACACATTGCTTTTGCCAGTAACTGTTAGAGTAGATTATTTTTTTGAGCAGAATTTGTTGAAAAGTGTTTCTCGGTTTTCTTCTAATAGAGTTCATAGGCATATCTAGATGTTATAAATTGACAGTAAATTATTCAGGTCTTCAGAAAGAAACAACTTTGATATCCTTAATTCTTGATAATTAATAATTCTTTATAATCTTTAAATGTGATAGTTGCTGGGGCCGGCCCGTGGCTCACTCGGGAGAGTGCGGTATTGAGAACACCAAGGCCCCGGGTTTGGATCCTATATATGGATGGCCGGTTGGCTCACTTGGGTGAGCATGGTGTTGACAACACCAAGCCAAGGGTTCAGATCCCCTCACCAATCATCTCTTAAAAAAAAAAAAAAAAAAATGTGATAGTTGCTAATAATTTAAATACATTTGAATTTGGTCACCTGGCTAGCTTAGTCGGTAGGGTATGAGACTCTTAAATACATTTGAGCTTATTTTAATGTGTAATCTTTGGGAAAAGATTTCACATCCTTGCCTTACAATATGGTGTTTTTTTATTTGTGAATTTGCTATTTGTCAGGAAGCACATATGTTAGTTGAGCTAAATAAGGCCCTGTAAATCTGTATTGCTAGTAGTGTAACGTGGGGTTGCTTCTCACTCTGTTGGGATTTTTCCCTGGTATAATGCTCTGTATTACAATAGGCTTAACTGTTTATTATTTGTTTAGATCATATTAGATTTCAGCAATTCTTCTTCTAGGAATTTAGCCTAAGGAGATAATCATGAGGTGTGCAGAGCTATATGAATAAGTACTCTCATCACAGTGATATTGTTGATAATAGCAAAAAATTTAAATATCCTAAATGTCTGGAAGCTATACCAAAGGGTATACAAGAATGTTAGAAAGGTATTCAGTGTATTTTGTTAAAAGAAAAAAGCAGATTATAGAATAGTACATACAGGAGTACTTCAAAAAGTTCATGGAGGGCCAGCCCCATGGCTCACTTGGGTGAGTGCGGCGCTGGTAGTGCCGAGGCCATGGGTTCGGATCCTGTATAGGGATGGCTGGTGTGCTCACTGGCTGAGTGTGGTGCAGACCACACCTTGCCGAGGGTTGTGATCCCCTTACCTGTCAAAAAAAGAAAAAAAAAGTTCATGGAAAGATTCATATTATCTTTAAATTGTTTTTCCATGAACTTTTTGAAGTACAGTGGTATAGTATGATCTTTTTTTAAAATTTATTTTTATTTATTTTTTTAAAAGATGACTGGTAAGGAGACCTTAACCCTTGGCTTGGTGTTGTCAGCACCATGCTCAGCCAGTGAACCAACCAGCCATCCCTATATAGGATCCGAACCCATGGCCTTGGTGTTATCATCACCGCACTCTCCCGAGTGAGCCACGGGCCAGCCCCTAGTAGGGTCTTTTTATTTTTAAAAAAATTTTATGTGCACAGAATGAGGTTTGGAGGAGTGTGTTTCAAATGTGGCTTTAGCTGAGTGGATAATAGATATTTTTTAAATTAATTTTTATTTATCTGTGTTTTCTAAAATTTCTACAATGAAAATGTATTACTTTTCTAATAAGTTTTTTTCTTTTATTCTTAAAAAGATAACAGCATTGAAGTTTGTTTAAATGGCTTACAATTTGAATTTGATATTATTTTTTTTATCTGGTTGCCAGTTTGTAAAATGCTGTTGTGTATGGTTCTGTAACTACTTTCTTTAAACCCACGAATAATGAAGTTTGCTGGGTAGATACTTTGTCTTTGCTCTTTATACACATTGACTAGTACACAAAGTTTTCAATAAGTGTTAAATTATCATGTCATGCTAAACTGTATATAGGTTACAGAAATCTTCAAGCTTATAAGAACTTTTTCCTGTATTAGTGACCTAAAAAAAAAGAAAAGCTTTCTAAAGCCATAGAACAAAATTTTAACTATTATTTTTGGGAAAGTGTACTTTCCTCTTTTTGTAATTTTTCTTTTCTTTCTTTTCTTTCTTTCTTTTTCTTTTCTTTCTTTCTTTCTTATTTTTTAAAATTTTATTTATTTATTTTTTTTGGTGCCTGGCTGGTAAGGGGATCTGAACCTGTGACCTTGGTAGTTATAAGGCTGTGCTCTAACCAACTGAGCTAACAGGCCAGCTCTTCATTGTGTAATTTCTTCTAGCCTAGTTTATAGGCTTATGTTAATCTTCATAATTAATATTATCTATATCTGTTAAGTATGATTTTGATTATTATATAACTTTTGTATTGTCTTAGACAAATGGAAATATATTTTGATTTATGTAGTAGATGTATTTCTACAGGAAGTTGTATGGGTGAATGTGTTATGGGAAAAATATATTATGTAGGGCCAGCCTGTGGCTCACTCCGGAGAGTGCGGTGCTGATAACACCAAGGTCGTGGGTTCGGATCCCATATAGGGATGGCTGGTTGGCTCACTGGGTGAGCGTGGTGCTGACAACACCAAGTCAAGGGTTAAGATCCCCTTACCGGTCATCTTTTAAAAAAAAAAAAAAAAAAAAATTATGTAAGCTTGTTATACAAAGGGATGCTTTGAGATTAAAAGAATTTCTGCTAATTTTTTTGTTTGTTAACTTATACAATATTTGCAAGTACTAACTGAAGTTGATTTGTTAGCTCATCTGGGAAAAGTAAAAATGATAAATGAGGAAAAGTCAAATATATTATTTAGAACTTATTTTATTTTGGCAGACCCTGACACGTGAACAGAAAGAAGGAGCCTTCTCTAATTTCCCTATTTCTGAAGAGACTATAAAGCTTCTGAAAGGTACTATGAATTACCTTAATTATGAATTAATGGATGTGCAATCGAAAATACGAGATTTTATAAAACTCTTATGCCTTTTCTGACCAAAAGGAGAATATGAAAAGCATGAAGAAATAGCTCTTCTTTAATTGCAGTTATTTCTACATCATACTTTTCAGTATTCTGACCTGTTTTCAACCTTAGGAATTATATGTATTTGTCAATAGTTCAGTCCAAATTTTTATAATTCCTGTTTGTAGTAGGAATAAGTGTAAATGTCACTAGCTTATGTATCTTTAGGCAGACATTGAAGAATTAAGATTGCATTTTCAAATGAGTATTTTTTCCTAATGCAAGTCTTAAAGAAATATTTTAATGAAATCTAATTTTACAGGTCGAGGGGTAACATATCTATTTCCTATTCAAGTTAAGACCTTTGGTCCTGTATATGAAGGAAAAGATTTAATTGCTCAAGCACGGACAGGAACAGGAAAGACATTCTCTTTTGCCATCCCCTTGATTGAAAGACTCCAAAGAAATCAAGAAACAATTAAAAAAAGCCGCTCACCAAAGGTAACCATTATAGGGAGTAAAAGCTTTACACATTACTCTAATGGAAAGGGGAAACAAAGAGAATATTAGTCTTAAATTCAAATACCCCAAGATAGAAAAGTTATTTCTGTGGCATAAAGTAAAAATTTGGGTCCCAAAGCAAAAATATGTTGATTTTCACATAAAAAAACTTCAAGCAAAACTAAAGTGAAGTATGTAGTTATTGCGTACAAATGTAATGTGTATGGATCTATAGACATCTTTGATAACTTTGTATGTTATGAAGCCAGCATATATTATTTTAGGAGTATTTACAGTTAGTATATTTAGTGACTCTTTTTTCTTTTTTTACTCCTGAACTTTGTTTTTAAATAATTTTCTAAAGAGGTATTCATTTATTTGGTCATTCAGTACAAATATTCAATATAATTTATTTCACTGGTTGACTTTTTAAGAAGAGTATTATAGAAGTGATATTGCTAGTTCTGTATTATTGGGGTACTGGAGATTTGTCTTAATTTGTAAATAATAAAATCAACTAATAGAGGGGACTAGTAAAAAATTTTAGCTTAAAATTTGACCTTTTTAGAACCCGTGTGCACTTTAAGGTTCATAAAAGTGAAGAAGAAAAAATCATCATCATAATTTGAACAGGTATGTGACTAAATGTGGTTTGTTCTTTGGAAGACTCCTAAATAGTATTATATTATAAAAGAAAATTCACATATATAAATATAATTAAATCAGAATGGTCTTGGATTAGCTATCCCAAATTAGGTTGGCTGTGTTGGCTTATAGGACAAATCTTTTTTGGAGAGTTCTGTTTCTTTGGTTAAATTAAGAAAGACTGCAGTAATAGAAATAGGACACAATCCCAGCACTGCCTTAAAAAGCTTTTGGGCCGGAAAGATGTTCCAGAGGTTCTAGCTCCACCACTTCTGGCTGTATGATTTTGGGCAAGACTTTTAACTTCTCTGAGACACAGGTTACTCATCTATAAAATTGGGATAATAATGCCACCTTCTAGGGTTTTTGTGAGAATCAAATTCGATAATTCACGTTAAGCAGTAGTGCCTAACGTATAGTGAATACGCATTCATTCATTTAACAGATAATTTTTGAGTTTCTGTTCTGTGCCAGGCACTGTTTGAAGTGCAAGTAACGCAGTAACCCAACCTGACATAAATCCCTGCCTTCATGGAGCTTATATTTTAGATATTTTAAGTGCTGAGGAAAAACAATAAGGAGGGGCACAGGGATGTGAAAGAAGAACCTCACTGAGAAAGTGACTTTTGAAGAGACCTGAAGTAAGTAAGGGAGGATATAATAAATATAAGCTTTTCTTTTTGTTGTTGCTATTTGAGCTGTCTTTAAATACTTATGACATTGATGTTGAGATTCCTGGTTTTAAATGCACCTTAAAAAAAAAGTCTTCTCAGTATCTTTTTGCTTTTTAAACCTCTTGCTCAGGTACTTGTTTTGGCTCCAACAAGGGAACTGGCAAACCAAGTAGCCAAAGACTTCAAAGATATAACTAGGAAACTCAGCGTGGCATGTTTTTATGGTGGGACATCATATCAAAGCCAAAGTGAGTAAATATGTTTGATAGTAGCATGAAGATGTATTTGCTACTAGATCTAAAGAAATAACGTGAAAGTGTATTTTGATTTTTACATATTATTGGCATTTCTCTCCTCGCGCAGTTAATCATATTCGAAATGGTATTGACATCTTGGTTGGGACCCCTGGTCGTATCAAAGACCATCTGCAGAGCGGCCGATTGGATCTTTCCAAACTACGCCATGTTGTGCTTGATGAAGTGGATCAAATGTTAGATTTAGGTTTTGCTGAACAAGTTGAAGATATTATCCATGAATCCTACAAAACTGGTATATCCTAATTAAAAACAAACATTAACAATTATTCTTTGATTTTAAAAGCTTAATGAATTTTTTATTTCATAATTTTTATTACATTGTCCCCTGGTATTCTAACAAAACTAAAATTATTTGGTATCTGTTTTCTCCCTGAAAGTATGATAGCATATTTTAACCATTTTCTTAGCTTTCTGTGCTTTCTTCCATATATTTTTATAGTTAGTAGTTAGATTTACTGACTCATTTTACTGATTTCTTTGTTTATTGTTTCTTCTTAAATTCTCACCTTCCTTCTGGGTTCAGTTTTCTTCACACTGTCCTCCAGTTTTGAAAGTTGAAAGTTTTAATAATTGCAACGAAGTTGGTATGTTAAAATTTCATCCCAAGTTTTGGATTTTTCATCATTTTTTTGAAGCTTGGGAGGATTTTTAAGAGCTGGCTACATCATGGGATATTAAGAAAACATTTAAATTCTTTTTGTTTATTTAAGATTCTGAAGACAATCCTCAGACTTTACTTTTTTCTGCAACTTGCCCACAGTGGGTATACAAAGTTGCAAAAAAATACATGAAATCCAGATATGAACAGGTTGACCTTGTTGGAAAAATGACTCAAAAGGCTGCAACTACTGTGGAAGTAAGTAGCTCTCCAGAATGATAGATTTTAGCTTTTAGTTGGTATTTATTTTTTAAATTTGTTGAAACTAAATGTAAGTTTTGGGTACCTATTTCAGGCCTAATCTCTTTTTTGTCCTTAGTCAATAAGATACCTATGTATTTGTATAGTCTGAGACTGAGAGCAGAATAGAATAAATACGGGGCAAAAAGCATGTAAACAGGCAGGTTCTAACAGGAGACGTACAAGCAGCCATAGGGAGAGAATTTAGAATGTGACAGAAAAGATGATTCATATCAACTAGAAAAGAATAGTGCTGGAATAATTTGTTAAAGCTTAGACGAAAAACGTTAGATCCTCATTTCATAACTTTTGCCAAAAAAAAATTCCTGAAAGATTTAAAAAATTAAGCCATAAAGTAATTGAAAGCAGGTGTAGGTGAATAGTTATTAGATCTAGGTCATATTTTTAGTATTTATGATTGGTATGTACCATATATGTCACTTTTTCCACTTAACAGATGTATATATGTAGGAAAAAATAGGCAGCTAAATGAACAGTATTATAATCTATAGTATACAGTGTAGTGCTTAAAAAGTATGACTTAGAGCAAGTGATAAAAATCAAATTACAGAGAGATATATACAGAATCACACTATTTAAAAAAATACACAAATGATGCTTTAAGTATTTATGTAAATATACAAAAATAGGTTGGAAGAATAAACATCAAATAATGATTACTTCTGGGAAAGGGGACTGTTACAGTGCAGGATGGTCAATGGAAGCTTTGTATATTTTGTAATGGTTGAAAGTTTATAATAAGTATGTAAAATGTATGTGAAAAAAATTATTAAGGACATTTTCAAACATAAAAGTTGAATAGTATAAAGAACATGATATGCCCATTATTAGGCTTTAACAATGAAGCAGTCTCAGTTATCATTTCCTCTTCATGTAATTGTATATATTTCTAAAATGGTAAGTAAGTGCTCTTTAAAAAAACAAAAACAAAACCACAGTCATTATCGCAGTAGAAAAAAGCCCCAATTATTATTTAATATTATTAAATATCTAGTGCGCCCATTACCCTAGTTGTCTTTTTTTAAATAGTTTAAATCTGGATCCAAGTAAGATCTATATTGCCACTGGTTGATATGTGTCTTAAATCTTTTATAATTTATAAGTTCTTTTTTTTTCCCTTGCAATTTTTTGTTGAAAAAATTCATCATTTGTCTTACGAGTTTCCCAGTCTCCATTTTGCTGTTTTGCATCCCAGTGGTGTTAACGTGTTGCTCTGTCTTGATTTTCTGATGAGTTGTTGGTTAGATTGTGGGGCTTGATGAGATTCAGGAGATTCAGGGTTTTTTTTGAGGTGGGAAAGAAACAAGTGTTTATTGTAGGTGGCAGAGATGAGATGATTCTTAGTTTTCTTCTTTTCTTCTTTGTGCTTTTTTCTGCTTTTCAGGTATTCTATAATTAATGTATGTTACATTTACCTTAAAACAATTTTTATGAGATACATGTCTGTTTTTTTTTTTTTTTTGGTGGCTGGTCGTAAGGGGAACCAAACCCTTTACCTTGGTGTTACAAGGCTGTACTCTAACCAACTGAGCTAACTGATGAGCCCCTGAAATATAACATATATTAAAATGCACAGATATAAAATGTACCAACATTTTATTGTGAAACTTTGCAAACATGCAGCTAGCCCCATTGAAAGAACTTTACAATAAACACCCATATATCCATCATCTAGATTCTCCTGTTAATGTTTTACTATATTTTCTTTATTACGTCTGTCCATCCCTATATCCGTCTTGTTTTTTTTTTTTTCATTTCAAATTGCAGAAATCATTATATGTGGGATCTTCAAAAAGTTCATGGAAGGGTTTGTATTATCTTTCAATTCCATTTTTCCATGAACTTTTTTTTTTTTTCCCCCTTTTTGTCTTTTTTCGTGACTGGCAATGGATCGCAACCCTCAGTGTCGCGCCCGTACTGGACCGGGACCAGCAACGGGATTGCAACCCTCGGTGTTGCTCCCGCACCTCACTCAGCCAGTGAGCGGCCGGTCTGTATGTGGGATCCGAACCCTTGGCGGGAGCGCCGCCGCGCTTCCCAAGCGGCGCACTGTAGCAGTGCACCACCGGGCCGGCCCCTTTTTGAAGTTTTTGAAGACCTCATACTTCTCCCTAAATTTTAGCATGCATATCTTTAACTAGAGTGCAATATTTACAGTTTTTTTTATTGAGGTAAAATTCACATAACTAAAACTAACCATTTTATGGGCTGGCTGGTTAACTTAATTGGTTAGCATGCATATCTTTAGAGTACAATATTTACAGTTGTTTTTTTTTTAAACATGACTGGTAAGGGGATCTTAACCCTTGGCTGGGTGTTGTCAGCACCATGCTCAGCCAGTGAGTGAACCGGCCATCCCTATGTGGGATCCGAACCCATGGCCTTGGTGTTATCAGCACCACACTCTCCTGAGTGAGCCACAGGCCAGCCCTGCAGTTTTTTTTTTTATTTGAGGTAAAATTCGCATAACTAAAACTAACCATTTTATGGTCTGGCTGGTTAGCTGAGTTGGTTAGAGCACGGTGTTATAATACCAAGATCAAGGGTTCAGATCCCTAAAGGAGCAAGCTGTCAAAACAACAACAACAACAACAAACCATTTTTTTTTTTCCTTTTTTGTCTTTTTTACTGACCGGTAACGGGATCGCAACCCTCGGTGTGGCGCCTGTACCGGGGACCGGCAATGGGATCGTAACCCTCGGTGTTGCGCCCGCACCGCGCTCAGCCAGTGAGCGGGAACCGGTCTCCACATGGGATCCGATCCCTTGGTGGGAGCGCCGCTGCGCTCCCAAGCGGCGCACTCTCCAGTGTGCCACCGGGCCAGCCCAACAACAAACCATTTTAAAGTGTACAATTCAGCGTCATCTGGTATATGTATGGTATAAAGCCATTACTTCTATCTAGTTCCAAAACATTTTCCTTACCCTAAAGGAAACCTCATAACCATTAAGCAGTTACTCTACATTCCCACCTTTCCCTAACCGTTGGCAACCACCAATATACTTTCTGTCTCTATGGATATATCTGAATATTTCATATAAGTGTAATCAAACAATGTGTGACTATTTTTTTTTTTTTTTTTTTGTCTTTTTCGTGACCGGTAAGGGGATCGCAACCCTTGGCTTG
>NW_007727802.1:150151-153063 GCF_000696425.1 Galeopterus variegatus | reverse complement strand
AGTGCGCCACGGGGCCGGCCCTATTATGTGACTTTTTGTGTCTGGCTTCTTTCACTTTGCATAATGTTTTTGAGGCTCATCCATGTAATTTATACAACTTTTTAAGATAAGATTTATGTACAACGAAATGCAAAATCTTAAGAGTACATTTGCTTAGTTTTAACAGATTCATACATCTGTGTAAAGCATACCCTTATCAAGATACTGGATGTTACCATCATCCCAGAAAGTTACCTCATGCCCCTTCCCAATCAGTCCCCCCATGCAGACAACCACTGTTCTTTTTTCTCACCATAGATTTGTTTTTCCTGTTCTAGAACTTCATATAAACGTAGTATATCTTATTGTATGTACTCTTTTTATGTAAGGCTTCATTCACTTGGCGTATTTTTTGAGATTCATCCATGTTGTTTCATGTATCAGTATTTGGATACTTTTTGTTGCTGAATAGTATTCTATTGTTTGAATATACTACAATTTGTTTATCTTTTCACCTATTAATGGCCATTTGTATGTCGTTGGGAGAGTCCCTCTCCCAGGAAGGCTGGTTCTTGACCAGATAGAAAAAATGTATAAGAGAAATTTTCTTCAATAATTTTGATGAAACAGATATTTGATATTTTCTTCCCTCAAAGCATTTGGCCATCCAGTGCCATTGGTCTCAGAGGCCAGCAGTTATTGGAGATGTACTTCAAGTCTACAGTGGGTCTGAAGGGAGGGCAATTATTTTCTGTGAGACCAAGAAAAATGTAACTGAAATGGCCATGAATCCGCACATAAAACAGGTAAGTCTTTTTTCATGCTTTCTCTAATTGAGATTATGGGGATGAATCACTGAACAGAAATCATATTGTTCTTTGTGGGCCAGTTTTGATAGTCATTCTCAGAATTGAGTCTAATTGAGAAAAAGTTGTAGCAGCAGCCTCTCCTGATATGTTAAATCAGTTTAGAATTAAATAGTTTTCATCAGAAGTTTTTTTAAGACTTTGAAAATATGATTTGGAAAATATAAAGCTTGAAACAAAATTAATTCCCATGGATAAGAGGGAGTAATAGTAAGTTTTGGGTTGTGTTTTAAAACAGATTATCAAGGCTGGCCTTTTAGTTCACTTAGGAGAGCATGATGCTGGTAACATGAGGTCAAGGTTTCAGATTCCCATACTGGCCAGCTGCAAAAAATAAAAGTAATAAAATAAAATGAATTACAAGTATTTATTAAATGAATGAATCAGAATACTACATCCATGTATCCCTTTTCTTTTCTTAAAAAACTCTTTTTAGTAGAACATTTCAAACATGTACAAAAGTTGACAGAACAGTGTAACGAAACCCTGTATATTCAGCTTTCAGCTTCAGTAATTACCTTATTTCCTCTATATGCCCACCTACTTCCTCCTCTGGAATTATTATGATTCAAACCTTAGATACCGTATTATTAAATCCATTAATATTTGGCTGTGTATCTCTGAAAGAAAAAGATTATTTTTTAAAACCCATAGTACTGTTATATCTAAAAAATTAACAGTAATTAATATTTTCAAATATTAGTGTTTAAATTCTCATTTGTCTTATTTTTTTTTTCTTTTATTATTTGTTGTCTTGAATCTGGATCCAAATGAGATTCTTAACATTGTGTGGTTTTTATTCTCTCTTAATATATTAATTTCTTCCTTTTCTGTTTTTTCTTGTAGCTTTTTTTATGGTTGTTTTAGAAACTAAGTTTTCATAAATCTAGACTAGAATTGCTTCCCCATGATGTCATTTAACATGTTCCTCTGTCTTATGTATTTCCTGAAAATTCAGGTTTGTTTGTTTAGGGCAAAGCTACTTCATAGGTGGTGTACTTCCAGCAGGAGGTATATAATGTCTAGTTCTTTTTATGATGCTAACAGTCATTTATAATCAACACCTTTAGTCCTTATCTTAATGTCTCTCTGGTCATTTTTGTTGTCTGTGACTTGTTATCTGGTAGATTCCTGAGGAAGAGCTTATGGAAACAATATTGCCTGTTGATAATAGCTTTTTTGTGACTTTATACCTGAAAATTATTTTGGCTGTATATAAAATTCTTGGTTCATGTTTTCTTTTCTTTCTTTCTTTTTTTTAAATTTAATAGATGACCAATAAGGGGATCTTAACCCTTGACTTGGTGTTGTCAGCACCACATTCTCCCAAGTGAGCTAACTGGCCATCCCTATATAGGGATCCGAACCCGGTGCCTTGGTGTTATCAGCACCACACTTTCCCAAGTGAGCCATGGGCCGGCCCTCACATTTTCTTTCTTTCAGTATCTTAAATATGTTATTCCATTGTTTTTGGAATAAAGTATTACTATAAAAAGTCAGATGCCAGTCTTATTTTTTTCCTTTTTTTTTTTGTTCTTTTAACTCTTTTCTAATTTTTTTTTTTTCTGTTAAAAGTGCTTTTCTTTAACAAATTTCTCCTTATAAGTGATTTTCTTTAGAAGTCAGTAGTTTTACTAGAATATATTTTGGTGCTGTTCTTTGTCAGTTTTTCTGGGTACATGATATATGCACTTTCAATTTGTAGTTTCAGATGTATTTTATTAAATTTCAGTGAAATTTTCTTGAATTATAGTTTTTAGTATTTGGTTTGTCCAATTGCTTTGGCTTTCTTCTTTAGGAACTCCTGTTATACATATGTTGATTCTCCTTTTCTACTCCTCTCTGTCGCTTTGTCTCAAATCTTTTTCATCTCTTTATCTTAGTTTTCAAAATTTCCTATTTTTAAGGCATCTATTGTGTTTACTCAATCTCGTATTCTTTCCAGTGTATTTGTGAAAAGTTTTTATCCTTTATTTCTACTTCTTTCTTGAGTCTTTTCACCTCATTTTTTGGTTTTTCTTAATTTGATTTTTATTTTTTAATATATCATTTTATAAATTTATTTTA
>NW_007727802.1:148370-149133 GCF_000696425.1 Galeopterus variegatus | reverse complement strand
CAGCCAGTGAGCGGCCGGTCTGTATGTGGGATCCGAACCCTTGGCAGGAGCGCCGCCGCACCCCTAAGTGGCGCACAGTAGCAGTGTGCCACCGGGCCGGCCCTTATTAAAAAAAGTTATTTCAGCTCATTCATGGATCCCTTGGCATCCACAGGGATTGTTTCCATGTCTGCTCATGCATACCAAATCCAGGGATGCTCAAGTCCCTTATATAAAATGCTATAGTGTAGTATTTGCATATAACTTACACACATCCTCCTGTATACTTCAGATCATCTCTAGGTTATTTATAATACCTAATACAATGTAAATGCTATGTAAATAGCTGTTATACTATATTTTTAAAATTTGTATTATTTTTTATTGTTTTTTTCCCGCAATATTTTTGATCCGTGGTTGGTTGAATCCACAGATGTGGATGGAAACCATGGATATGGAGGGCTGACTGTACTTTCATCTGTTCTGTGGGCATGCTTTTCTAGATCACTTTCATTATTTGTGGGGATATTATTCTGCTTTTTTTTTTCTTCCTAATTACTTTCTATGCGATTTGACTGTGATCTTTTCCATTGCTCATTTTTAGATTAAATTAATCTTTCTGAGCTTTAGATGGGGAAGTATGGGTCATAATAGTTTTCTAGCTTCACAGCTCTAGAGCTCTTCTGTTATTTTTGTTAGTGTTTAAAACTATGATCCAGGGCCGGCCCGGTGGCACACTCGGTAGAGTGTGGCGCTTGGGAGTGTGGCGGTGCTCCCGCCGAGG
>NW_007727802.1:146483-148023 GCF_000696425.1 Galeopterus variegatus | reverse complement strand
GGTCACGAAAAAAGACAAAAAGGAAAAAAAAAAAAAAACTATGATCTGTAAATTATATCTCAATAAAGCTGTTTTTTAAAAAAAGGCCTCCCACTTTCTGACCTCTAGCTGTGTCTTTGCTCACTTTTATCTGGATCTTCTCTTTCCTTTGCTCCTATTTTCCCTGCCATCCTTAGTTTGAATTCTAGGTCAAACAGTTTCTCCTCAGTGTGGGGCTTTGTCCTGGAAAGGGAGCATTGGCTTTTATTTTTTTTATTTTTTTTTATTTTTTTTTTATTTTTTTAAAGCCTATAGCACCTGGTATTTCCCAGGCAGTCTCCCATCCAGGTACTGGCCAGGCCCAACCCTGCTTAGCTTCTGAGATCAGATGTGATCAGCTGCATTCGGAGTGTGTGGCCATAGATGTCTTGTTAGTTTTGAAAGTTCATATAGGGACCAACCTGTTCCAGTCTCCGCCAACCCTACCTCTGGCTTCTCACAATCACCCTTGAGTGTGTAAAAACCCTCCCAGTTTCTGCTATTCTCAACAATTTTCTTGAGAATATGCTTTCCAGGGAGCTTTCCTTTATGTGTTCTAGAGAGCACCTGTTCTAAGGACTTGCAAATTACCTTCATATATACAGATCTTGTCCTTATCTGCTCATATTTTGCAAATCATGAGAGTACTTCGACACTTAGTTTTGTCATAAATGTTATCTGTGGATTTTTATCCTAGTTGCTATTTGTTTTTATGTGGGAATTATAGATTCAAAGATTATGCTGTCACCATCTTCCCCTGTGTCATTTTAACTAATGTGTACCATTTGCTTTGATGATTAAAGTGTCCAGTATAAACATACAGATGCTAAATCATGGAAGAGTGTTGGAGGGTAGTTGATTTACCTTTCCAGTCTTTGCTTTAGAACACTCAGTAGCAGCTGTCTTGCAGAAGCTATTGTTTTATTTCAGAGGGAGGAATTGCCTTGCTGCAGAGACTGGAAGAGAATTCCCCCTCTTAGTCAGTTTCTATGGTTGAGAGTAATGGAATTTCTCCTCAGCTGGGTGAATATTTGCTAATTAGGTGGAAAGCAGTAGTATTATCTCTTTATGAATGATATGGGATTTTATAGACTAACCAGGGAACCTGAATGGTTAATTTTTATTTTTAAATTTAAATTAAATTTTTTTCTTAAGGTCAAGTTTTACTTGGTTTCCCCAGAAAAATGCCTTCTAAATTCTAAACAATTTCTCCCTCTCCCTCTCGATCTCTCTCTCTCACACGCACTTATACATATACATGTATATGCACTTTTGGAAAACAATTTAAAAATTGGAGACCTGGAAACCATTACTGATATCATGAGTATAGTATGTTCCTCTTAGGACTAATTATCAAGTAAAAAATCTGTGATGCATTGAACTTTTTTTTTTTTTTTTTTTGTCTTTTTTGTCTTTTTTTTTTCCATGTCCGGCAACGGATTGCAACCCTCAGTGTTGCCCCCGTACCGGACCGGGGACCGGCAACGGGAACGCAACCCTCGGCGCTGCGTCCGCGCATCCC
>NW_007727802.1:135824-145832 GCF_000696425.1 Galeopterus variegatus | reverse complement strand
CCCTCGCGCGAGGGCGCCCCCGCGCTTCCCAAGCGGCGCACTTATCCAGTGCGCCACCGGGCCGGCCCAGATGCATTGAACTTTTTAAAAGTGAATTTGAAAATCACTATGAAAAACTCTCCAACTTAAAGTGTGTTTGCTTATAACTTTTAAAAAAATAAGAAAGTAATGTTTCCTCTCTTGAAACATTTCTTTTAACTTGGGTTTTATGATCACCACACAGGTTTTCTGCCTTTTCTGGCTAAACTTTTCCAGTTTCTGCTGAGCTTTTTTGTATTCTTACCTGTACTTTAAATATTGGCATTCCTCACAGTTATGATTCTCACTCTACATATTTTTCATGGAAAAAAAAGTTTAGTGATTAATAACAGACTTTGAAGTCAGATCAGGGTTTAAATCCCAATTGTGTTACTTACTAGCCATGTAACCGTGGGCAAGTCACTTCATATTTCTGTGCCCATGTTTCCTCTTTTTAAGAAGTGGTCTTTAAAAACCACTTGTTTTTACAGTTTTAAGATTTAAATGAAATTATTTATTTTATTTAAAGCATTTAGCACAGTGTTTTTGTAGCACAGGGCAGTAAATGTAGGAATATAGAAGTATAGTTGTCTATATAGACACACATATGAGGGTACTTCAAAAAGTTCATGGAAAGATTTGTATTATCTTTTGATTCTGCTTTCCACAAACTTTTTGAAGTACCCTCGTACTCATATCTAATCACTATTATGGCTCCAGTCATTGTGCATATGCTGATGGTGCCCACATCTTTTTCCCAGTTAGATCTGCCTTCAGAATACTAGACCTTTGTTATCCTACTGGCCACAGAGAGCCCGACCCATTATATACCTAAAACTGAATTCATTTTTTTTCTACACTCCTATACCCACTCTGTCTCCATCATTTCCTATTGTTGAATAATATGTCTACCCATAGTCTAAGCCAGAAATTTATTTATCACCCTTGACTTTTCTTCCTCATCATTTGCCACCCAGTTAATTACAAAGTATTTTGGATTCTATCTCCTGTGGTTTAAAATGGTCCATTTATTTCCTACAGTTGTAGAAGCTCAAAATCTGGAAGTCATATATATCTCTTCTCTTTTTTTTTTTTTTTTTCCTTTTTGTCTTTTTTCGTGACCGGCAACGGATCACAACCCTCAGTGTCGCGCCCGTACTGGACCGGGACCGGCCACGGGATCGCAACCCTCGGTGTTGCCCCCGCCCCTCGCTCAGCCAGTGAGCGGCCGGTCTGTATGTGGGATCCGAACCCTCGGCGGGAGCGCCACCGCATTTCTTCATGAATGTTCCAAAACCTGGTATAATCCCAGGTACATAGGATATGCTCAATGAATTCACTCATGTATACATTAAGCTTATACACTAAGGCTTAGATACTGTTGGGGTTAAGTCATTGTTATGAACTTTTTAACTTTAATAGTGGCTGGGAATACAAGGAAATTTATTTAAAATGTTAGGAAAATTATTTGCAGTACAAATGGAAGATCAACCCAATATAAATAGGTTCAACTTCACTAAAAATTAGACATGCAAATTAAAACAACATTGGAAAACATTTTTGCATGTTAGATTCACAAGGATTATAACGACTCATAATATACATGGTGGATAGGGTATGATGAAATAAACACTCACAGAATGTTGAAGAGTAAATAGGGCACAACTTCTTTTTATAGTACAGTTTGGCAATAGCAATTAAAGTGTTAAATGTTGGGCTGGCCGGTTAGCTCAGTAGTTGAGA
The DNA here is from genome assembly GCF_000696425.1 of Galeopterus variegatus. Classification (NCBI taxonomy): domain Eukaryota; kingdom Metazoa; phylum Chordata; class Mammalia; order Dermoptera; family Cynocephalidae; genus Galeopterus; species Galeopterus variegatus. Next base: position 144,071 of record NW_007727802.1, on the reverse strand, counting down.
ATGCAGCCTTATAACACCAAGGTCATGGTTTCGGATCCCTGTACCAGCTAGCCACACACACACACAACAAAATATTAAAATAAAATAAAATATTAAATGTTCATAATTTTTGACCCAGAAATTCAACTTCGATATGTATCCAACTGAAAAATACATATACTTAGGCATCCAGAGATATAAGTACAAGGTGGTTTCATTGCAGCATTGTTTTTTTTTTTTTTTTTTAAAAAGATGACCGGTAAGGGGATCTTAACCCTTGGCTTGGTGTTGTCAGCACCACACTCACCCAGTGAGCAAACTGGCCATCCCTATATGGGATCCAAACCCGTGGCCTTGGTGTTATCAGCACCGCACTCTCCTGAGTGATCCACAGGCCGGCCCCCTGCAGCATTGTTTTTAAAGGAGAAAATTTAGATATAACCCAAATGCTCATCTGTAGGATATTGCTAAAATAAATGATACTGCATCTATATGAAGAAATCATATAGTTTTTTTTTTTTTTTGTCTTTTTTGTGACCGGTAAGGGGAATGTAACCCTTGGCTTGGTGTCGCCCGCACAGCGCTCAGCCAGTGAGCGCACCGGCCATCCCTATATAGGATCCGAACCCGTGGTGGGAGCGCTGCTGCACTCCCAAGCGCTGCACTCTCCCGAGTGTGCCACGGGGCCGGCCCGAAATCGTATAGTTTTTAAAAATTAAGTAGAATTACATCTATTGATGTGGAAAAATGGCTAAGATATACTAAATTTATAAAGTAGGTTACAAAACAGTACATATATAGTATGATGCCATTCTTAGAAATAAATTCATAAAACTATAGTATTTGCTAGTGTATGTATGTGAGAGTGAATGTGTGTGTCAGATTTTTTAAAAATCTGAAAGAATATTCACCAAAATGTCAGCAGTGAATTGTTTCTAAGAGGCTGGTATTAGGAAAGCTTTTACATTTTATGTTAAATATTTTCTGTACTGTTTGATTTCTTTTCAAAACAATAAATGTACATTGTTATAATTATAAGAAAACAAGATTAAAAAACAGTGCAAAAAGAGCACAGACTAGATGGTGTTAGGGTTCCATCAGTTGCAAGGATGAGCTGAACACTTAATTTTCCCCTTTTTTTCAAATAGAATGCTCAGTGTTTACATGGGGACATTGCACAGTCACAAAGAGAAATTACACTGAAAGGCTTCAGAGAAGGTAGTTTTAAAGTTTTGGTGGCAACTAATGTGGCTGCCCGTGGTTTGGACATTCCTGAGGTTGACCTGGTGATTCAAAGTTCTCCTCCACAGGTAGGAAATGGGATTTGATTTGGGGTAAATAAGAGCAATTTTGTAAGTTGCATTTTATTTATAAGGTATATTGCTTGGGATGTGAAAAATATGTCATTTGTTCTTGCTCTTAGCCATTTTTTGTTAGCCAACCAGCCAGACTCTATTGTTTGGATTTGAAGCATGAAACAACAAAATTATGCAAGGGAATTATAAAAGGTTGCCATATAAAGAACCCTGGGAGCTGGCTGGTTAGCTCAGTTGGTTAGAGCTTTGTATTATAATACCAAGGTAAAGGTTTTAGATCCCCATACCAGCTCAAAAAAAAAAAGAACCCTGGGATGAGGTGGATAAGAAGGTTTTAAATCATATCCCCTTTACCCCAAAATTCAAGCACATAAACTATTTGGCATGTTGAAAAGAGCAAGTGTTGAAATAAAATTATTATTATTATTAGCATTATTATTTGAATGGTGGAATAACTGCAGAACTTGCCAGATTTTTAAAAGGTATTACCTCTTGTATTTTTAGGATGTGCATTATTATTTGAATGCTGGAATAACTGCAGAACTTGCCAGATTTTTAAAAGGTATTACCTCTTGTATTTTTAGGATGTTGAGTCCTATATCCATCGCTCTGGACGCACAGGTAGAGCTGGCCGGACAGGAATTTGCGTGTGTTTTTATCAACCAAGAGAAAGAGGTCAATTAAGATATGTGGAACAAAAAGCAGTAAGTAGAATTAAATTATTTCAGGCTTATTATCTAAATGGTGCCCTTCTAAGAGCTTTTAAAATATTTGTTCTCACAAATAGATCTTCATAACCTTTCTCAGTTTAAGCTGCATTTGGATGGTGAAGCATGTGGAGAATTAAATTCATATTAGCTGCAAGACTTTGTTTTAATACAGCTTTTATTGTGAAGACAGAAGAGCTGACTTTTCTCATTTTTCCCTTTGAATCTCTCCCTTGATACTAAAATCAGAAGTGTATTGTGATTTCAGTCCAGCATTGTAAATAGGTGACTGTGACATTGTCTTGGTGTAATAGTTAAGATTATACTGAGTAATGGTACAATAGCCAGTTTCTGTAAGAAATTATACATTTTCTGTGGTCTGGATTTTTTATGGTATTTCCCATTTTTTCCCATTTTTATAATGTCTGCTTTTATATGCTATTTCATGCTTTGTAAAATGAGATGGGCTAATAAAGAAAAAAAAATGTTGATAGATTTAAACAACATCTTTTTCCTTTTCTTTGAATCAGCTTTGTTTTGCAAGTGAAATTCCATGATTATAACTAAGGAGCAATTCAGAACACTTTCTCTTTCTGGAATTTGTAATTGATGAACTATTAGCAAAAGCAGAACTTTTAATCTTTAAGCAGATCTTGAAAATCTTTAAATCCATGAAATGGAAATTCAGCAAACTATATTAATTTAGGAATTAATTGTAAAGACTTCCATTTTTCTTTAATGTAATTCTTTCATTTTCAGGGAATTACTTTTAAACGTGTAGGTGTTCCTTCTACAATGGATTTAGTTAAATCTAAAAGCATGGATGCCATCAGGTATGCTTTCTGACCTTGCTGAATAAGTTTTTCTTTTGTATTAGGCTATTCATCTTTAAGCTCTCCTAGTTCAAATATCAGAAAATTTTAATCACCAGTTTTACCAGCAGACATTTAGTTATATTAAAATACAAAAATGTTACTCTTTCTTTTTCCCATTTATTCTCTTATCTTTCATTTTTTTCGCTGTGTCTTGACCAAGAAAATTTACTATTTTTAAACCATAGGTCTCTGGCTTCTGTTTCTTATGCTGCTGTTGATTTTTTCCGACCATCAGCTCAGAGACTGATAGAAGAGAAAGGGGCAGTGGATGCATTGGCTGCAGCATTAGCCCACATTTCTGGTGCATCGAGCTTTGAACCACGATCTTTGATAACCTCTGATAAGGTAAAAAATCTGTGAGAAAATTGTACGTGGTTTGGGGATGGTTAAAATTGAACCACAGCAGATATTGTATAGTGGATTACTGAGTATTGTGTTTAATTCCTTTAATATATATTGTGCTTTCTGTGCAGAAAAAAAATGTTTTGGTGTATTAGAAATTGGTCTCCTCATTTTTCTCAACCCCTCAATACTTTTTTGACAGCCACTTCTTCCAAATTTTCAAACCTACAGAAAAATAGAAAGAATAGTGTGATAACCATATACCATCCACCTAGATTTGACAGCTCTTAATATCATGCAACATTTGCTTTATATGTTTATACTTTTTTTTGCTAAGCCATTTGAAAGTTGAAACATTATGCTATCATCCCTAAATATTTCAATATGCATCCTCTAAGAATAAGGATAGTCTACCACATAATCACAATACCATAATCTCATCTATGAAAATTGACAGTAGTTCTGTATCATCATCTGATATCTAGTCCATATTCAGATTTTCCTCATTATCCAAAAAATGTCTGTGTCTCTGTTTATGTATCTGGAGAGAAATACAGGAAATACTCACTTTGCACAGTATTGTGTTAACTGAAACTTGCGTACCAGAACCTATTCTTCATTTTATAAGTTGTCATGGAACCATGCAAAGTAAGAAACAGATTCTGTACAGCTAACATATTAGCATGCAAAGTAAGGACTGCCTGTATGTGTGTGTGTGTGTGTTTGTGTGTGCACGCACGCAACACCATCTGACCTGGCTCACTGCCATGTTGGTGTCATATGTCAAAACATATCACATCAGGGCCATTGGTTGCAATAGTTCAAATATTTATTACTTGGGTATAAATGTGGGGAGTCCCTGGGCGAGGGGATCTATCATTAAGAGAGCTCTCTGATGTCTTGGAGAGAGTCTGGTCCTGGGGACATCTATGAGCCTGCTGGCAGGATTTTTGAATGACAGGCTAGATTAATTTTGGGCAGCCTATCACTGTGGTGGGAGGAGGGAACAAAAGGGACAGGGCAGATTAACTTGCATGTGATTTATTTGATGTAGCACAGATGAGTGCAGCTAGGTATTCTAATGGTTTTACCTGGCAGATGTTAATAGTTTAGCCAAATGTCATTTTTCTGGAAGTAATTTACTGCACTCAACTCTATTTCTCCATATATATACATAAACATACATGTGTGTTATGTATCTTTTTAAAAAATAGGACCCAGTTAATGTTCATATGTTACATTTATTTGTTATACCTCTTTAGTCTCTTTTAGTCTGGATCTGTTTTCTACCTTTTTTATTTTTCGTGACATTGACTTTGTGAAGAGTCTTGGTCAGTTGTTTGGTAGAATATCTCACCTTCTGGATTTGCCTCAATTTTTTTTCTTCATGCATTATTTAACTTTTGCCTTTATCCAGTCTTTTCTGGAAACTGGAAGTAATGTCAGAGCTTGATTTTATACTCAGGTTAAACGTTTTTGGCAAGACCACTTATAGGTAATATTGTGTACTTGTCAGATTGTTCCGTTACTAGTAATGCTTAGTTTGATCATTTTTTTAAAGATGGACACTGCCATATATTCCAATTGTAAAGGTATGTTTTACTCTGTAATTAGTAATTGTGGGGTGATACTTTAGCACTTAGCAGATATCCTTAATAACAACAGATTGTCTCAAGACAATATTTAAACCACACTTTTTCTTTTCTTCTGTTTTTGTTTGTTTTTTGGCAGCTGGCTGGTATGGGGATATCCAAACCCTTGACATTGATGTTATCAGCACCATGCTGTACTGATTGAGCTAACTGGCCAGCCCCCTAAACCATACTTCTTAAGAAAATATTAAGATGGACTTTTAGTGCTAAGAGATCATTTAGTCTCAACTCTTACCCAGTAAAAGAATCCTACTTTGGCAGATGGACCTTCTACTCTCTGATTAATATCTTAGAAACAGGGTATTAGTGATTTGAAATTTCTTTTATAGGTTAAACCAAAATCCAAAGTCTTTATCACGAATGTCCTACAGGGTCTTCCTCTTGCTACCTCTTTGATCTCGCCTCTTACACTCTTCCCTTCTTGTTTCAGCCACCTTAACCTATTTGCTCTTCCTCAAACATGAACCTATTCCTGCACAAGGCCTTTGCATTTACTTTCATTGGCATGAATGTTCTTCTCCTCTAGTAGCCATGTGGCTTCTTCCTTCATTCTGGTCTTTGCTCAGATATCACCATATCAGAGAGGTCTTTCCTGATCACTCGGATCACTCACTCTAAAATAGGTTACTCCTCCCTCTACTCTCTATTCCCTAGCCCTGCTTTATTTTTTTCTTCAAGATGCTTATTACTGTCTGATATTCTATATATTTGTTTACTGTTTACTACCACCCCACCGTCCCCACCCCCTCCGGAATGTAACTTCCATGAGAGAAAGGACTATTTACTGTTTTCTGTTTATTTTGTTTTGTCTTTGGTGGCTGCCCAGCTGGTAAGGCTATTTACTGTTGAATCTCTAGCAACCTAGTACAGTCTCTGGCACATGAATAGGGGGCACTCAATAAATATTTGTTAGATGAATGCCTATCTGTATCTTCATGTTGGTCTTTTTGTCCAGTGAGGTTTTACAGAACAAGTAATTTTTGCTTATGTAATAGTCTTTAAAAAGTTTAAAGAAGTTTATGTCCTTTTATAAGTTTTTCCACTCCAAGTTAACTTTGACTCCTGTAACATTTCCTTAATTCTTCACTATCTTCTATCTTTCTCATGCTCTGGTTTGTTTAATTCTCTCTTAAAGCATGATGTTTAGAATCAAATGTAGTCTTTATAGCAATGCATATAAGAATGGTACTTTCAGTGATCTATTTAGTCTTCTATTAAAATATAGTAGTTTCCCCCATCGTCTGCGGTTTTGTATTCCATGTTTGTTACCTGTGATCAACCTCAGTTTGAAAATATCACATTGAAAATTCCAGAAATAAACAATTCATAAATTTTAAATTGTGTGCCATTCTGAGGAGCGTGACGAAATCTCACCACTCAGCTCCATCCTGCCCAGGATGTGAATCATCCCTTTGTCCAGTGTAGCCAGGCTGTATTCACTACCCACCCATTAGTTTCATAGTAGCTATCTTGGTTATCAGATCGACTGTGGCCGTATCACAGTGCTTGTATTCAAGTAACCCTTATTTTACTTAATAATGGCCACAAAGTGCAATAGAAGTGATGCTGGCAATTTGGATATGCCAAAGAGAAGCCAGAAAGTGCTTCCTTTAAGTGAAAAGGTGAAATTCTTACGTTAGTAAGGAAAGAAAAAAGTATGCTGAGGTTTCTAAGATCTACAGTAAGAATGAATTTTCTGTCCATGAAATTGTGAAGGAAAACAGTTCGTGCTAGTTTTGCTGTCACACCTATAACTATGAAAGCTACAGCCACAGCGTGTGATAAGTGCTTAGTTAAATGTTATCATAAGTAGGTATATATAGAAATAAACATAGTATATATAGGGTTTTTGTACTATTCTCCATTTCAGGCATCCACTGGGGAGTCTTGGAATGTATCCCCTAAGGATAAGGGTGGATTACTATAGTTTTGAAGAAGTCTTTTAAAATTTTTTGCAGCCACATTATAGTATTGGCTTATAAGAAATGCACAGTTAAGTCATGAAGGGTAGTAGAATTCTAACTTCATTTTACTGCTGATTGATTTTTTTCCCAAACATAGTGTGACTTTTATTCCTTAAGGGGTTTGTGACCATGACTCTGGAAAGCCTGGAAGAAATACAGGATGTCAGCTGTGCTTGGAAAGAACTTAACAGAAAGCTGAGTAGTAATGCTGTATCCCAAATTACCAGAATGTGCCTCCTAAAAGGAAATATGGTAGGCTTTTCTAGACAATAAAAATCTTTTTTTAATCAACTACTACCAATGTTTATAAAGACTAGCAAATTTTGTTCCTTCTTTTTTTGAAGCCTAATGGGATGAATAATACTGTTTTCTCTGTGTTAGTTTGTTTCCAGTTATCAATTTGGGGTGTTATATAAATAACTTATTCCTTCAGAGCTGTAAGTCATTCTGCTTAGTTTGACTGTCTATTAGTAATATCCAAGTTATCTGTTTCTTCTCTTTAATACATTTAATTTGTGGTTGTGTGTGTTTCCTCTCAAAGACTAGGCAACTTAAGATTGCAACAGTTAAACAGCTCTGTAATTTAGATAACATACAATATGCAATATTGGTTTTTAAGTGACCTGCTCTTGATTGTTAATGAAGATAATGATATGAAGAAGTATTTTAATACATTTATATAGTAAAGTTAAAACGCAGTAATCTTAGGGACTCTGATTTCTCTTAATGGTTTTGAGAAAAGATGTTATATTTATTCATCTAACTTTCCACATAGGTTAATTCTAGCCTAGAATTTATTAACTAGATTGTTTATTGGAAATAAACTTCTTTCTCAAAGTTTAGTATTACCTTCAAAAAAGATTTGAGGCAAGTATTAGAAAAATTATAGAGAGGAGGGAAATGATAACAAGATCCATAGGCCAAACTAATTGCTATACTTGAGTATTAAATTAGCTTTTAACTTATCAGCAACCAATGCCAAAAAAGAAACATTTTGAGTTATATCAGCCTCATTATCTGATAAACACTGCAGTTCTTCAGAAGAGAAACTTTCTGGCACTAAATTTTTATTTTTTTGATTTTTAAAGTCAGCAACCAATGCCAAAAAAGAAACATTTTGAGTTATATCAGCCTCATTATCTGATAAACATTGCAGTTCTTCAGAAGAGAAACTTTCTGGCACTAAATTTTTATTTTTTTGATTTTTAAAGTCTTTTTAGCGGTTGGCTGATATGGGAATCTGAATCCTTGAACTTGGTGATACCAGCACCATGCTGTCCCAAGTGAGCTAATTAGCCAGCCATCTGGCACTAAATTTTGAAAGGAATTTATTGGGCTGGCCTGGTGGCGCACTGGAGAGTGCGCCGCTTGGGAGCGCGGCGGCACTCCCGCCGAGGGTTCGGATCCCATGT
>NW_007727802.1:131773-134850 GCF_000696425.1 Galeopterus variegatus | reverse complement strand
GTGGAGACCGGTTCCCGCTCACTGGCTGAGCGCGGTGCGGGCGTAACACCGAGGGTTGCGAGCCCATTGCTGGTCCCCGGTACAGGTGCGACACGGAGGGTTGCGATCCCGTTACCGCTCAGTAAAAAAGACAAAAAGGAAAAAAAAAAAAAGGAATTTATTAGAAGGATCACTTTACAAGAGACATGGAACAACATTATAGTATCTACAGAGACTTCTAAAGAACACTCTAGATTCTTGTTAGTAGTAGTAGATTCTGATTAGATATTGTGTTTAGTTACTTTTCAGATTAGAGAATACATTGTCTCTCTGTGTCATGCATTGTTATGCATCATCTATTTTGATCCTCTAAGCAATCATGGGACACATCTAATCCTTTTTTAAAACTAATATTATCAGCAAGCATTAGTTTATTAATAAAAAATCAACTCATATCATCTAATCAAAACTATTTTTATTTTGCTTTTAGGGTGTTTGCTTTGATGTTCCCACAGCTGAGTCAGAAAGGTTACAGGTATTTTAAAAATTGTATCTGTTGGGGGAGGGGGGAACATTTTTATTTGTTAAATACTTGGGTATATTTCCCTAAAATACAGGGGGACTTTTAAGGCTGGTCTGATGGTGGTGGGTTATCAGAACTTATTAACATTTGTGTCACATAAGTTGGTATACAACCCCCCACTGCTAAATTTGAGTGGCTTAAAAAATATCTATCTATCTATCTATCTATATGGGAACTTTTAAAAAACATAGTCACAATATCATTACCATGCCTAAATCAATTAAGAATTCTTTAATATAAAATATCCAGTCTTTCTCATAAAAATTTATTATAAATAATTTCAAACATATAAAAACATGATAGAGTTGCATAATGAATCCCCACATATACATCTCCCAGCTTCAACAATTACTAATTTAGGGTCAGTTTTGTTTCATCTCTACTTCTAATTCCCCACTCCTGTATTCTTTTGATACAAATTCTAGGCATTCAGTTATTTCAGCCATAAATATTTCCATATACTTAAATATTAAGGACTTAAAAGAAAAATCATTAATATAATTAACCCCACCCATAATTACTTAATATCATCCAATTTTGTATTTAAATTTCCTCTGTTGTTTCCTAAATATTTTTTAATATAGGGTCCATAAGGTTTGTACATTGTAATTTGATGTTCTTAAGTCTCTTTTAGTCTACAGGTTTTCCCTCTTTTCTCTCTCTTTAAAAAATTTCCTTCTGTTTTATCTGTTGAAGAAAGAGGTTGTCCACTAGATTCCTACAGTGAAGAATTTGTTTATTCCATCCCCGTGTGTATTTATATACATATTTTGAAACAAGAATGAGATTCTCTTTTAAAAGTCTTTCAGAAAATTCAGTATATTGAGGACACATTTCTGTGCCAACTGTATAGTTACTTGTCTTGACTATATACCCATGTAACTTATTTCTCCTAACTGTTTTGTGTCCATTAACCAACCTGCCCCTTTTCCACCTCTAGTAACCACAGTTCTGCTCTCTCCTTCTGAAATTTCAACTTATTACGGAATAGTAAATTACTGGAAATAATCTAAATTTCAGAAAATAGGACATTGGTTAAGAAAGTTGGCCACCCATATGGCCAAATGCCAAGGATGCATTAAAAATAAATTGAGATAGGCATCTGTAATTAACAATAATTTAACTGCATGTTATCAAATGGCTAGAAAAGAGAACAAATATTCTCACAAATATGTATACATTTCAATAAAAAAAAATTTCCTATTAGTAAATAGGACTGCCCTGAACATTAGTATAGCTAATTCATTATTCATTGCCATGTTTATCTCTTTAAGATGAATTTTTAAAGGTGACTGCTTGGCCAAAATATTTGTTTGTTTTTAAGACTTTGGTCATATATTGCCAAGTCCACCAGTGGTGTGTATAGGTGTTTGTCTCTTCCCATCCTTACTAACAGGGTGTCTTGATATTAACTTTCCTTGGCAACTCATAATCACAATGAACAAGTTAATGTAGCAAGATATAACACAGTGATGCTCTTATGAGCTGCTGACTTATATATCTTGAATTGTTTACTGCAGTACCAAGTTGTTTCCAATGGCTGTATTTTTTAGTCCCTGGCTAGTGTTGACAGGTTTTTAATCTCCATCATCAGCTCTTTTACTTCTTGCATCTGTTAGTATACCTACTGCAAACAATGCAGGACTTATTAGTTGCCTATCTGCTTTGTGCCAAGAAACCAGATAGTGCTCTCTTTTGGAATGTATACACTGAGTGTGAATTTAGAGTCTCGAAATGGATCTAAGAGTTTCTCCTAAGACTGTAATTTAGGAACTCTAGTGAATGAGCTTTGAAAGTGTTTTTGTTTTAGTTACTTTCTGGTTTTCATTGTTGTTCCAGATACTTTGAATTTAATGGATAGATATCCTTTAGCTAGCAGGTAATGGATACAAGATGAGTGCCCTATACTCACCTGCTTGATTATGCATTCTATTTTGCATTTATATTAATCTTGAAAATTCCCCTAACAGGCAGAATGGCATGATTCAGACTGGATACTCTCAGTGCCGGCCAAATTACCTGAAATTGAAGAATATTATGATGGAAACACATCGTCTTCTAATTCCAGACAACGGAGGGGCTGGTCAAGTGGCCGATCAGGCCGGTCAGGCCGGTCAGGTGGTCGATCCAGTGGCCGGTCAGGTAGACAGAGTCGACAGGGGAGTCGGTCAGGAAGTCGACAAGATGGTAGAAGACGAAGTGGGAATAGAAATCGATCAAGAAGTGGGGGCCACAAACGGAGTTTTGACTGAGTATTTGATAGTTTATCTACCAGTGTGAGCTTGCCTATTTCTGCCTAATCATGTACATTATCCACCAAAAATTAGGTAATCATAGTTGAGGTATGTGTCTGCTATTTGCAAAGAAGTTGGTTGTATTTTTTTAAAAAGCATTTCACAAGAATGGTTGTAAACAAATCTACTTATCCAGTTATACCTTTGAATAAAAACACCTCCTTTTATTGTCTCTTTTCACTATGTGTTAAGAATTTTCTCAATGTAATCTTTTTTTTTTT
>NW_007727802.1:128475-131073 GCF_000696425.1 Galeopterus variegatus | reverse complement strand
CTGTATGTGGGATCCGAACCCTCGGCGGGAGCGCCGGCACGCTCCCAAGCGGCGCACTGTATCAGTGCGCCACCGGGCCGGCCTCAATGTAATCTTTTAAAATTTCTTCTAAAACTTAGCAGTCAAGTTAATCTTACTGCAGGTTACTTGCATCTTACAAAATTTGGTGTATCTGTATTCAGATCGTTTCTTCTATAAGTTGTGTGATAGAAAAAATAAGAAATCCCTTCTACGTTAAATGGCTTGTAAACTGGTGACATGATAGGTGTACCATTTTAAATTCTAGATATAGTTAATTAAAAGGGTGTGTAAACAGTGCACACTCATTAATTTATTCAACAGATATTTACTGAATATCCATCACTATGCTGACCACTGGGGAATATAGTTGCGAACAAGGTATAGTCACTATCTCCAAGGAACTTAAAGCCTAACTGACAATCAAGCAATTATGATTGAGATTAACAAATAAAGGCTAAGACAAAAGTAGGTATGGGCTGCTATGGACCTGGTTGGGGTGCATCTCACCAATTTTAGGAGTCAGAAAGGCTTTTTAGAAGTGATAACCAAAAGAGAAGTAAAGCCAGAAGTATCAGTTGATCTAGCCACATGTATGTGTATGGTGAGAAGAGAAGTTTAGAAGAAGAGGGCTTACAGGCAGAGATGACAGCATATGCAGAAACCCAGAGGCAAAGAATAGCATGATAAATCAGAGGATATACAGTTAGTTCTGGTTTGCAAGTGATAGGTGGAGGACAGGAATAAGAGCAGGATTTAGTATTTAACAGGCACCAGATTTTAAAGACCTTATGTACATTGCTAAAGAGTTTAAACCTTTTCCTGAAGACAATGAGAAAACATGAATGGGTTTAAAGTAAGGAATAACATGATTAGGTTTGCATTTTAGAAAGACTGCTGGCTACACTGAGGAGACTGGATTGGAGAAGGGCTAGAGTGGGGCCAAACTCTTAAGAGGCTGTAAGAATAATCCAAGGTGAGATGCTACTGATCCGAACTAATGGTAAGTAACATATTGTGAGTGATGAGAACTGAGGTACTTACGAGGTCCAAAATCACACAGCTGGATAATATGCAAGAGAGAGTGAGCTATTGAACCTAGAAAGTCTAGCTTTTGAACCAGCACTCTTAACTACTGTGCTATATGGTGGCAGTGGACACTGACAAACATGGAACTGGGAGGAAGAGCAAGAAAAGTTAGGGGGCCGGCCCCGTGGCGCACTCAGGAGAGTGCAGCGCTGGGAGCGCAGCGATGCTCCTGCCACAGGTTCGGATCCCATATAGGGATGACCAGTGTGCTCACTGGCTGAGCACGGTGCGGGCAACACCACACCAAGGGTTGCGATCCCCTTACCAGTCATGAAAAAGACAAAAAAAAAAAAAGAGCAAGAAAAGTTATATATAGAGAGAGTGGGTATGATTAGTTCAGGATTAGATATATTTTGAGTAGTCCATGAGATATGTAAGAGTAGACAGCTGGATTTATAGGTCTGAATCTCAGGAGAGAGCTTTGTTCTAGAGATACAGATTTGGGAAAAATAAAAAAGTGGCAACTGTAGTCAATGTAGTAGATGAGATTATCCACGAAAGTGTGGTAAGAAAAAGAGGACAGAGGAAAGAAGCCAGAGGCACCAATGTGTTTAAATACATAGTGGAAGAAAGGGGATCCCATTGAGAAGGGATGACGAGAAGAGGGCAGAAAGCCCAGGAATATGAGGCTTTCAAAGGAACCAGGAGACAAACCTGAACTGGCCATTGTGATTGGGAAAAAGGAAACTTTTGACATAGGGAGCAACCATATTAATGGAGTTTTGAAAGTAGAAGCCATTTAGCAGTGGGATCAGCAGGGAATGGGAGATAATATAGGGATATTAAACATGAACATCTCAGAAATCTGGCTGTAAATAGGAAATAAGCTAAAGCTGGAGGAAGAAGAAAGGACATGAGATTGTGGTGAGGATTTTGTGTGTGTGGTGGGGGAGTGGGATGGGGAATATTTGAGCATACTGAAATACTAATGGGAAGAAGCCAGAAAGGAGGGAGGGCAATGTGAAGATTCAGGAGAAGGTATATGTGATGAAGCAAGATCTCTGAAGACCCATAGGGATGGAATCAAGCACACAACTGGAGATTTTTTTTCCTAGTCACAACTGTAGAATTTAACCTTAGATGGGTGGAAGCACATCTTTTTTTTTTTTTTTTTTGTCTTTTTTCATGTTTGGCAACGGACCGCAACCCTCAGTGTCGCGCCCGCACCGGACCGGGACCAGCAACGGGATCGCAACCCTTGGTGTCGCTCCCACGCCTCGCTCAGCCAGTGAGCGGGAACCGGTCTGTATGTGGGATCCGAACCCTCAGTGGGAGCGCTGCCGTGCTTCCCAACCGGCGCACTGTAGCAGTGCGCCACCGAGCCGGCCCTAAAAGGTTTTAATTTTGAAGAAGTCAAATTTATCAATTTCTCTCTGTTGTGGTGCAAAAGTTTTTAATTTTAATGAAGTCTAAGGTAACAAATTTTTCTTTTATGGATGATGTTTCTGGTGTTACGTCTAAGAACACTTTGTTTAGTCATAGAACCCAAAG
>NW_007727802.1:127076-127917 GCF_000696425.1 Galeopterus variegatus | reverse complement strand
GCCGTGCTTCCCAAGCGGCGCACTGTAGCAGTGCGCCACTGGGCCGGCCCCGTGGAAGCACATCTTACGTTTTGTCAGAAGACTCTCATTCAGGCAAGTTTGCAGGTGTTAAAGTAAAACATTGGAGACTGAAATTTAGTAGCTACAAGAATGATTGAGCGATTTCCTAGAGCAACACTTCGCATTCTGTTGTAGGAATGGAGATGGGAGGTAGCTGCTTGACCTGGGACTGGGGTTTTGCTTTGTGAGTGAACTGAAAGGATGACAGAGTAAAGATGTTCAGGACTTTAGCAAAAGTGATTGGAGTAATGGTCCATGGAGTCTAGACTGTCTAGGAATTGAAGTGGAGATAGGGTTGATAATGGAGAAAGTAGAGGGGGCAAGAGACTGAAGGTTGTGAGGGCTATCTGAATTTGAAATTTCAAGAATGGAGCAATTGGGGAGAAGATAAGTGGGCGGGCTATGGTAGTAGGTCTTTTGGGGGTAAAGGTCATTTCAGTTCCACAGGTGAAGAAGCTGCAAAGCAATGGGTACATAGATAATCTTCATGGACATTTAAGTCTCGTAGGATGAAGACAGCCAGGCTCCAAAGTATCTATGAATGGTGGAGGTTGGTCAATTACCTGGACGAGGAAAGATGTATGGTGATATTACCATAAATCTCCAAAGGGACATGGGCTTTTACATGAAAATGAAGGAAAAATGGTTTGGAAATGGGTTTGAGGAAAAGAGGACACTGATACCCACCTGGGTACTTGGAATGTGAAGAAATGAACAATATCTGTGAAAGCTGCAGGGGGTGTATTTTTCAGGAAGAGTCAAATTTCAGTTAAGACAAAGA
>NW_007727802.1:93010-126568 GCF_000696425.1 Galeopterus variegatus | reverse complement strand
GAGGAAGGACTCTCATTGCTGGATTGAGGAAGGGGGAAGTTTTGATTATGGGGAACTGTGTTCCAGACATGATTGGGAGTGAAATCTCAGTTGGCTCTGCATTTGAGGTCTAGATTTATATCCAAGATAGAATAAGGGCTCCATTCCTACTAAGTTGCATGAGTACTACAACTTTCAGTCAGGACATGTTGTGTGACTGCAATGTCCCAAGCAATGTTTTGGGTCAATAAGGAGTACCCACTCTCTGCACTCAGGAACTCAAAATCTAGTGAAATCAATGAACACATAAACCTAGGTCCATGGCAGTGAATAAGTGCACTGATTTGTGAGCTCTGAACAAGGGCACCCGGCCCAAGAATGGTAGTGGGGGTTCTGAGAAATCTTTTTAGACATGATGACTGAGCATGAAGTAAGTCAGGTAAAAGTAATAGGAAGGTGGGAATGAGCATCCAGGCAAAAGCACAGAATAGCTAATAAAAAACATGATCTAAGGCTGGGGAACTATTAGTAGCTCTTGTTGGGATCTTCACTGTGGAGAAAGCACAGGTGAGAACAAGGCAAGTTGTATTTTGGAGGGCCTTGTAGGCCTTGTTTTGAACAATTGAAGGGTTTCAGTGAAAAGTGAAAAAGATTAAGCATGTAGGTAAATGCTAACAGGGTGGATGGATTTAAGGGTTCTACCTGGTAAAGTTCACCTTTCCTATTAGCAAGGGTCCTAACAAGATTAATGAATAGCTTTCCATATCTTTTCGAAGGAGGGGGCAGGGCAAATTTCTCTCCATTCTCTCCAATATGCAGCCTCGGGCTGCACTCAGCTTTACTCTGCTCCTTCCTTTTAGAACTCAGCACCTTCATGGCTTTACTTTTTGGCTTTTGGCCTCCCTTTTGGTACTCTGTGCTCTAGTGTCATGTAACACCTATTTGAACTTGAATCAGTTACCCTGATGTTTGATTTTTGAATATGTAAACAATAATATCTGTTCTCTTCAGCATTAGAAGTCTGAATAATGGTTTCACATTTGGGTGTGAATGTCTGAAAGCCTTCTCACATTGCTTTTTTTTTTTGTATATTTTGGGGGTAGAGCTTAACAGTAGTTTTTAAAAAACATATTCCTTTTTTTTTCTTATTAGTAATACACGTCCACTGTTGAAAATCTGAAGAGAGAAAATGGAAGAAAATAAAAACTACCCATAATCACGTCACTCAGAGATAACTACTACTTAACATTTTGTTGTGCAGACTTTTGAATTCAAAGTGTGTGTGCATGACTGTATACATAACTTTTTAAAACAGAAATTCTCCCCTTAATTTTAAGAAAACATATTACATCATCTAGATCAGAGAAAACTGGTCTGGCAGTATTGATACTCAAGCAGAACTTCACATTTCCTATCAAATACATGTGACTTCTTTCACTTGTTACTGAATTTTATGCTGGTGACTAGATTCAATATAATAGTTTGGCCATCTTTGGCCAAAAGGCCTTTTGCATGTTTCCTCTTGAAATTTTGGGTTTGTGCCTATGTGCAGGTATATTACAAAGGAACTTGTATACATTATAAGATTTGGCAGTTTTGCAGTTAGCAGTGTTCTGGGCTTACTCTCTTGTTGAACATCTGTTGGTAATATACATGTCCTATAGCAGTATCATGTACAACAATATCATGTAGTTTTGTGGTTTATCGACCAGTGTGCAGGTTCCTTGAGGCAGGGATTGGGCCTTCACTTATGTACTCCAAATCCTGGGTATAATGCTTAAATCTGAGATGCTAAGCATTTTGTTGGTCAATTGATTGGTTGCATTCATGCTTGCTTTCCCCTCTTGCACACCTAATACCAGGATGATTGAAGCAGTTTCCTGGGCATATAGCTAAAATTTATTTCCAGGGATTCTCCACCACCATTGCTATGTTAATGGTCAATAAATATTTAGTGACAGACTGCTATGTGCCAGGCACCATCTGAAATTTTGAGGACACAGAGATGAATAAATCAAGGCTCCTGGCTCAGGGATATCAGAGTATAAGTTAAAAGCATTTTTACACATTTACACAAATTGTTTAAAAAATTGAGACTGTGAAATATCAAATGATAGATGACGTGAAACAAAATTTTCCCTTAAAAACTCTCAGATTAGAAAATGTGCAGTAAAATCTAATTCATGAAATATAGAAATAAAACTGTTCCAGCATTTTTCTTTGTCATAAAATGTATTATTTTGAATTGTCTTTCCAAACACTTGTGACACACTTGTGAGTTCTAATAGTATTAGTTTATTGTGCTCTATGTGCCAGGCACTGCCAAACCCTTTTCATCCACTATCATAACTGATGAAGTAGATTCTGTTATCGCCATTTCATGCATGAGAAACTCGGGTTCAGATTAAGCAACGTGTCTAAAATCACAGCTCAAAGAGTAGCAGAGGCAGATTTTCAAATCTGCCAGATGTGATTCTAACCCATTTTTTAAAACTACTATGATAAATTGTCTCCCAATTTTTTTGGATCACTAGTTCTTCAGAAAAAGCTAAACAATACTGTCATTGATCATTCTACGGCTACTTTTCTTCAACTGCTTGTAGTATATTGTGCAAATTATGCATGACTAACAGCCCTTGTTAATTTCTAAGAGGTCTACGTGGTTTGGGTACCCCTTCTCCTGGCCCCAAGGCCGGTTTTGGTGCTTCTCCTCTGCGCCTTTAAAAAATGGACACTTGTCTCTCTCCCACCGGTCTAAAAAGCTTCTTGAGGACAAGGCTCGTGTGTTCTGATTCTCACGTATGACACAGTGAGTGCTCAGGGGATGTTTTTTGAGTGTATGCAAGAATGAACGACCGGACCCGACTGGATTCTGGTTGTTCTCCAGGCTCGCGGGTTTGGCCGTCACTTAGAGTTGACGTTTCCACGAAATGATTAAGAACACACAACACCCTGCGCATTTGTACGGGGAAGGACCTTGCAAATTCGAGCAACCTAATACACTCGTAAAGCACTGGAGAGGCTCCACTCAAAAGCAACTAGAAGCCTTCATTTACAGGCTGGGGCTAGCGAGAATCTGGCCAGTGTTCCAATGAGAATACAAAACTAACCTCTGTGGTTCCTTCCACTTACCCTTTTGTAGGTATTTTCTAGTCCAAGCGCTGTAAACAGTCAATTCACTAAGCCCAGCCACTACCAGCAGCCTCTGCGTGGACCTGTCTCCTTGTGCTGTCCTCTTCCGCCGGAAATGCTTCGCTGCAGGAAATGACGAAAACTGGGTGGGCTTAAGGGGCCGTACTATCTCTTACTCTCCACGCGGTTGAGGAGACCGGTCGGCCTAGCAGCTTGTTCTGAACGATGCCGGGAAAACTCCTTAGTGACGGCAGTTTAGAGTCAGACACGGCCATGGAGCAAGGGGGGATACCGCGAAAGCGAAACGAGAAGGTGAACCGAGGGACCAGGGGCAAAGCAGGACCAGGGGCCGGGGCGCTGAGGAGCGGCGCCCCGGGGGACGGGAGAGGTGTCTGGGTTGGGAGCGCGTGGCGTCCGGCGTGGACCACCACGTCCGGAGACCCGGCGTGGGTGCCGGCAAGCGGGCGCCCAGGAGTAGTGATCTCCCGGGCCAGTGGGTGCGTTACCCGCCGGTCAGAGCCGGTCCTGCCGCGCACCGACCTCTACCTCTCAGTTTTTACGCATCCAAGAGTCCGGCATCTCTGGTAGAGGCCCGATCTCTGGTAGGAGCTCGAGAGAGGGCCGGGTGTCCCTGGCGACTGGGCACCCCGCACCCGAGAGCAGAGTTGGACGTTCATGGTTTGGCCCCATGTTGTTGGCTTAGACTTAACTCCGGACGTGAGTATGCGTGAAGGGAATTAATACATCAGGTCAGAGTAGGGGCTGGATCTTTATTCTAGCCAGATCTTAAATCCGTCTGCTCACGTGGGCGGTGTCTGCAGTGACATTCTTTTTACTCTAGGAAGAGAAGTACAGTTTGTTTTCCGGTAAGCAGCCCTTAGAAGATGACGTAATTCAATTCCTCTTATTGACCAGATTTAAAGACGTATGCAGTATAGGCCAGCAGCTTTTAGTAGTCCTAAATTATCTTGACAGCCGTCCGCTTCTTTGCTGTTGCTTCTTAAGGCAGTGATTTAACTTGTGACTGAGTCTCTGTTCTGAGATAAAGTCAGTGGGAACAAAGATTGTCCCAGAACTTGCATTGTACATGACTTAGAATTTCCTTTCCTGCTGTTTCTGGGTCTTTTTGATGGGAACTCGTACAATAGCAATATTTTGGCATTGTAGGAAACCGCGAGAGCACAGACTTGTATCCACAGATGGGGAGGTAGTGGTCTTGGTTTACTTTGCATCAGTGTGTTCAATTTTGGGATGCTCAAATCAAGAGGGACGTGACCAAATTTCATTATATTGCAAAAGGGACCACCCAGTCCCCAGGATGGGAAACCCACTCTTATTTGATGGAACCGAAAAGAACAGGAATCCTGGGGGGAAGAGACCGGCTTATTTTTCACATATTTGAAGGATGATCATGTGACAGAGATACTCTTAATCTATGATTTGAGAGTAGAGGTCAGGCCTTCAATTTCAGGGAAGCAGATTTCAGCTCAAAATAATAGTCTCCATACTTCTGGGGCTAGAAAGGTTCTAAGGCTTCAACACCTGCTAATAGTTTTCAGTAATATGAAAAGTTGAAAAGGATCAGAAATTTCAGATAGTAGCCATAGTCATCTGCTTGGTTTGGTTTTGAGGTTTCACCCCTTCCATATCCTTGTAACATCTGCATTTATTTTGTTTTGCATTAAATTAAGTACATCTTTTTTACACATGGGATGACAGATTTTGAATTTGTATAGGTTTTGGTTTCATGAAGTCCCTGTGTAAATTTCCTTTGTGCTTGTGAGATAGACAAAACACAGACATTATTAATTCCTGTTTTACCTGTACAGGAGTTTTAACAGGGAGAAAAAATAAATCCGCTTAACATCATCCATCTGTGGACATATGCGGCCTTTGTTACTCTTTCAGAATTAAATTTGGACTGTACTTGATTACTTTCTATAGTATTTAGTTTAGAGCCTTTGGAGCATCCCATGAACTACTCCAAATTCCTTATGAAAATCTGGTTTTATACCCTGTACTGGCCGGCCAGCAAAAAAAAAAAAAAAAAAAAAAAAAGAAAGTCTGGTTTTAACAACTGTTTCATCAACATAATAAATTATACAAATGTGTAGATGGCCCTGTTCAATGTTTGTATTTCCTTTAATTTTTCAGAAAAATAGAAAAGAGAAGCCAAAATCTAAGACTGAAGAGTCAGCAGAAGAGGAAGAAACTATTTCCCCCAAAGCTAAAAAAGTTAAAAAGAAAGCAGGGCCTTCTGAAGTTGACATGAATTCTCCTAAATCCAAAATGGCAAAAAAGAAAGTGGAGCCATCTCAAGGTGACATTGTTTCTCCTAAAACCAAAAGTGTGAAAAAGAAAAAGGAGGCCATAGAAAAGAAAGTTGTTTCTCCTCAAACAAAAGTAATAAAAAGTGAGGAGCCTTCTGAAGAAGAAGTAGATGCTCCTAAGCCCAAAAAGATGAAGAAAGAAAAGGAAGTGAATGGAGAAATTGGAGAGAAAAGCCCCAAATTGAAGAATGGATTCCCTCATTCTGAACCCGACTGTAACTCCAGTGAAGCTGCCAGTGAAGAAAGTAACAGTGAGATAGAGCAGGTAAAGTTGCACTTAAATAGATAGAATGTATTTTTCATTTTTGTTTCAGATAAATAAGTAGGTAATTGCTGCAAATACTATTGAACAGAGGGAGGAAATTTGAATGTCAGGAACCTCAGGGGTGGAGTGGTACCTTGAGCTGGAGAGTGAGTCTTCATCTTAAAAATTTCTGTGTTAGAATGCCTCTGCAGACAAGCAGATCTGTTTAAGCTTAGGGAAAGTCTTTGTCTGCTTATTTGCAAGTGAGACATCAGTAGGAGAGAGAATTGTATAAATGGGCCTTAGCTTCCTTCCAAGGGATTTAACCAAGTAGATTAAATAGAACCACCGAAAAGGTGTTTGCTCGATTGCATAAGGCTTTTTATTTAGGCCATTAACTAACTTGAGTTGAACAGGATGATTGTCCATATGGAACCTATTTCTGTTACCTTTCAGAAATTCAGTCATTAAAGAAAAATTATAATTCTTATTTATTTATTTTTTTAGTTAAACATCTCAATTGGCTTTATTGTGATTCTAGAATCAGGCAACACATTATAAGAATAAGTGTTCCTGAAAAATTCTAATTCTCATAAATTTTCTGTTTGCTGTAGGTCATGATCAACATTTATAATTTATTTCCTGATTATGAAAGATATGTGATCTAGAGAACTTAGAAAATGTAGAAAAATTTGCCAAAAAGAAAAAAAGCTCCCTAGAATTTCAGCATTCATTCATTCATTCAGTAAATATTAAGCACTTTTCAGGTAGAGAGGTAATCTGTTGTTAAATTTAAGTATTTTTCCCATCTTTATTTTATTTATTATTTTTATTTTTCCCATCTTTAAATATTAAAAATGCTTAATGGTTACAGAATCCATCATATAAATGTTTAGAAATTTATTTAATTATCACTCTGTTGTTGAGCACTCAGGTTTTTTACTATGAAATAGTTCCACAGTGGCCACTACCTCATAAATGTTTGTTCTTTATTTTCTTTGCATGTATATGAGAGATGTTGCTGTGGAAAAGCTAAGGTCCTTTTCAACAGTATGTTATTGGTTGTGGTTGTAGAATAGTTTTCTTAGTTGAGACTGAATCTGCCTTCATTAGTCACACATAGTATATGTGCAGTATATATTTGCTAGATTTTTCTTTTGCTTTTATAGATTATTTACGATATATTTCGATTTGCCTGCCAAGGTTTTTATGTCATTTTGGTTGATTTGAAACTGTTTTAAAAAGTGTTTTAGAATAGCTTCTTTTGTTTCTTTCTCAGAAGGCTTCTCTGTATTAACTTGTGTTAGTTACTGATTTCTTTCTCTGGCCCTTTACTTGATAGGAAATACCTGTGGAACAAAAAGAAGGCGCTTTCTCTAATTTTCCCATATCTGAAGAGACTATTAAGCTTCTCAAAGGTAATATTCTTGGAAATACTGTATAATATTAAAACATATTATTTAGAAGCATGGCACTCCTTTTATTGAGGTGAACCAGGGCTTTTTTTTTTTTTGCAGCTGGCCATGAACCAGGATGTATTTTTATTGTTAGACAATATATACAACCATACAATGAAGTAGGCTTATATATTCAGTATAGGACTATAGTAGTTAGTGATGGGCTTTGCTGCCACTTAAACAAGTTGTTAAAAGGTATTCAGTACAACATGTATATTCAGAAGTGTAATAACTGGTAGTACTGGTGAAATTAGATAATTAGTTAAAGTTATGTTAGTGTTTTATTTTTTTTCTCTTCCACTTCTTAAGGCACCTCTATGTTAATGATGCTAGCCTGAGTCAATTCATCTTAACAGTGCCTGTGAATTAACTAGGTAGCCATAGATGCTTGACTAGGTGTTATCTAAATCAGCACAGTCTGCAAGGCACCAGATTTTCAGGCTTATACTGGCCTATGGATGAGATTTCATGACAGGTAACTTAATCTCTTAAAATAATAAATATTGTCTATAATTTGGTGCTTTAAAGTTTGTTGATGTTTTTCAGTCAAGTGGATTCTTTACCATTGGAATACATTTGAGCCTGTTTTGTAGATGTTGACGAGAAGAGAGAACTCCTTAATTCTGGAGTAACAGAAGCATGAGTATGCTTCAGTCCTTCAGAATGGCTGGTATTTTAAGAAATGCAGTGTGAGATAACACAGTTAATTTGTTTGCAGGCCGTGGGGTGACCTTCCTATTTCCCATACAAGCAAAGACGTTCTACCATGTCTATAGTGGGAAGGACTTAATTGCACAGGCACGAACAGGGACTGGGAAGACATTCTCCTTTGCCATCCCCTTAATTGAGAAACTTCAGGGAGAACTGCGAGACAGGAAGAGAGGTCGTTCCCCTCAGGTAACTATCTTTTTTTTTTTTTTTCGTGATCGGCAACGGATCGCAGCCCTCAGTGTTGCGCCCGGACCGGACCGGGACCGGCCACGGGATCGCAACCCTCGGTGTTGCTCCCGCCCCTCGCTCAGCCAGTGAGCGGCCGGTCTGTATGTGGGATCCGAACCCGCGGCGGGAGCGCCACCGCGCTTCCCAAGCGGCGCACTATAGCAGTGCGCCACCGGGCCGGCCCCTCAGGTAACTATCTTGAACACACACCTCAGAGGCTCCAGATCAGCACTGGAAGAAACATCTCTTGAGAATTGTTTACATACAGTACTGTTTTTTTATTGGGTTCTCCTTAACAGCACCCATTGTATTTACTGTGGATCTTTATCTGAAGTTAAACGAGGATAATTCTTTTAAGACTGTTGGCCACAAACCCTGTATATTTAAATATTGTAAATCTGTCCCATGGTTTTGATTATCTGTATTATTAATGCTCATCATATTCCTTTCAAACTATTAGGTGTCCCTGGGGCTCACAGTTTTGGTCAGGTATCTACCGTTTTTGCTTAGATGGAGAAAGCATTTTCAGTAGAGAAGCATGAATGGAAGGAGGGGCACTCAGAGAGGTGGAGAGGACAAGCCCCCTTTTCAGGATGCTGTCCATGGGATTTGTTTCTGGAGAAGCTAGCATTTGTCAAACTAGCCTCACTGAAATAACTGGGGATGCCCATGTTGTCACTTTGGTTGTGAGTTGCTGTACTTGTCTTTCTGGCCTAACCTCACTTGCTCACTGGCCTTTTAGTGTCCATGCTTCCCCCTCACTAATTATTTGTCTACTGCTGGTCCCTAGCATCTAGAATAGTGCCTGGGACATAGTAGATGATCAGTAAATATATTTTGAATGAGTGTGTATTAGGTTGTTCTTAAATTTCTTTCATGCTGTTACCCTCTTCAAAGATTTCTACTGGTTTTGTATCGTATGTTCTATTGGATCAAACTCAGGTTGCTGTAGGATTCAAAGCCCCTTACAATATTGGCCCTGCTGTATTTGTCTGGCTTTGTTCTACTTCAAATTCACTGTAGTGTAGATGTTAAAAAAGACTGTAGGTTTTGGAACCCAGCTGCCTGAAGGTTTTCCCTCTTTGCCTTCTGGGTTTAGTCAAGTTATTTACCCTCTAATACCTATGTCAAAAGGTTGTGAGAATTAAATCAGAATAATACATGTAAAGTATTTAATAGAGCCTATGACATAGTAAAAGCGCAAATATATTAGCTAACGTTTTCATCCTCGGTATTCCTTGTTCAGGTTATTCTTTTCTTGGAATGCTATTTTAGTAGCCCCATGAAACTTTCCCCCATTCCTTCAGCCTGCTCCATGTAACCCCCTTTTTTTTTTTGTCTTTTGTCTTTTTTCCGTGTCCGGCAACGGATCGCAACCCTCAGTGTTGCCCCCATACTGGACCGGGGACCGGCAACGGGATTGCAACCCTCGGTGTTGCTCCCGCGCCTCGCTCAGCCAGTGAGCGGGAACCGGTCTGTATGTGGGATCCGAACCCTCGGGCGGGAGCGCCGCCGCGCTTCCCAAGCGGTGCACTATCCAGTGTGCCACCGGGCCGGCCCCATGTAACCCTCTTATAGCACCATATATTTGGGCACCTACTTGTCTTCTGATTGGTAAGATCACAAGCTTTTCTTATGGGTAGATTTGTCAGGAACCGTATTATATTTAAGATCCTTCCACCTACATAGTACATTGCAAAGCACATAATAGATGTTTTGAAAATACTTGTTAGGATGAGTTGAACTTTCTGGTGAATTTCAAATTAAACAAATACTGCACAATACTTTGAATTCAATTATTTTTCCTTTTCAGGTACTGGTTCTTGCACCTACAAGGGAGTTAGCAAATCAAGTAAGCAGAGACTTTAGTGACATCACAAAAAAGCTGACAGTAGCTTGTTTTTATGGTGGAACTCCCTATGGAGGTCAGAGTAAGTACAATAAATTGAAAAGTGAGGGAAGGAAAATGCCATCATTGTTGGATGCCCTAATTGAATTTCTTCTGACCTTGACATCTGGCTTCTTTACCTAGTCCAGTTGTTCATGGTGTTTTTCTTTTTTCTTTTTCTTAAAATTTTATGTATTTATTTTGGTGGCTGGCTGGTAAGGGGGGATGTGAACCCTAGACCTTGGTGTTATTAACACTGTGGTCTCCATTTTCAAGAACATGGTCTTGTGATGATGAGAATATATAGTTCTTAGGACTTTTGTATTATCTATCTATATTTATCTAAAGGCTGTAAAGCTAACTTATTGAACCCAAGAAAACAGAGTCCAGCTGGGCCCTGGGAACTAGAAAGGCAGAATTCAAAGTTATTCTTTTTATGTCAGGACTTTGGGTCTCTCTTCCTCTTTTTGCATCTTGCTTTTTTCTTGTTGCAGACATGCTTTCTTTTCTTAGGGCCCAATGGCCAAATGTTGTAGCCCCAGCCTCCAGTATTTTATTAATTATTTCCCAGTTCAAGACCATGAAGCTTTATTATGTAGAGCAGATATATAATTTAGGAAGGTATTAAAGGCATTTAAAAAGATCTTGGCATTTGGCACACAAGATTTGTGATTCTTTCTCTCCAGCTTTGGTGGAAAGAAAGAATCATATGGTTGGCATCAGAAAGACCTGAATCTAGACTCTGCCTGCAGAGTAGTTGTGTGTTCAAGTTCAAGATGTTTAATTTTTCTGTGCTTTAGTTGCCTCATCTATAAAATAGAGTTACTAAACTCACCCTGTAGAGCTGTTGTGAGGATTGGATTGGATAATGTGTATAAAGTGCATAGTGTGATCCTAGATTGCAGTAGCAACCCAGAGAAGACCTGCATTATTACCATCTCATCCTGGTTATATTGAACTCTTCCATTTTCCTGAATATCCCTATACCTTCTAGGAATACTTGCCTATCTATCCTGTCTCCTCCCTATACCTGCCTACCCTGTAAGTTCTTATTTCTGTGAGGTTCTTATTCTTACTTTGTCTGTGAAACCTTGATACTTTTCACCAGTCAAGGAAGTCATTTCTCTCCTGGTGCTATCATCCCCCAATGGAACGTTTTTCTATTATGTCACTTAATACACTGGACTGTCACTTACATGTTTTTCCTACTAGATTAGGAGCACTTTGAAAATATTTAACTTCATTACTTAGCATATTACTGTGTATTTGCAGTTGTTTAATAAATATTTTAGAATAAAAGTACGTTTAACTAGTACCTCAGAATAATAAAAGGACTTTTTTAAAAAACAGCAAATCTTATTGGTGTTTTTTATAGTTGAACGCATGCGAAATGGGATTGATATCCTGGTTGGGACACCAGGTCGTATAAAAGACCACCTGCAGAATGGGAAGCTAGATCTCACCAAACTTAAGCACGTTGTCCTGGATGAAGTTGACCAGATGTTGGATATGGGTTTTGCTGATCAAGTGGAAGACATTTTAAGTGTGGCATACAAGAAAGGTAAACTCCAAATTCAAGAAGATAATAAAAGGGACCAAAGGAAAGGTAGTGATTAAGTAGTCTTCTAAGAGATAAGTGAAGCCTTGGGAAATTGGAAGTGGATTTATTTTATTCAGGAAAACAGTATTTTTTAAAAAGTCATGAGGTATCACATAACTTCGATGGGGAAGACTTGGGAAAGTAAGAAAAGACAATTCCATATTTTACCAGCTTGATGTACTTTGCTTTTGGTATATTTCTTCCTGACTTTCTGTGTGTTATTGTATATATGCGTGTGTTAATTATAATCTTATTGTTCATATAAAAATTCAGCATACTGTCCCATGAAGTGGTTGGCTGTGATTTGATTCCACCATCTACCTGTTTCAATTTTTATTCAGTATAAATAATTCTGCTTAGTCACTTTTATGAAAATAGCTTCCCTCACACCTCAATATATGGAATTGGGTCTCTCGGATAGATTTCTAGAAGTGGAATTATTGAGTTAAAAGGTATAGTTCATGCTCCTCAATATACATTGCGGAATTGCTTTCTAAAAGAGTTCTACCATCTTAAACTGCCATTTGAAATCTATGAGAATGTAATGGTAGTCTTAAGTACAAACAAACAAAAAATAACTGAACTCAGAATGAATAGAAAATAAATTCATAATATATTGAGGAAACACTAGGGAGCATAGACAAGTATAGAATCTGTTCAAGTGTTTATTATAGGTTATTTGCTTAGAATTTTATATTGGTTAGTTGCTGGGCTTCATGAAATAGGTGCTGTCCAGTTGGTAGGTCTTGCTATAGTGGACAGATTTCCTTTGTGGTCGATAAAGTCCGATGGTCAGAAGGTAAAATAAGTTTAAAGTTGTTTTACTGTTTCAAGTATCTTTTACATAAATTACTTCAGCAGTATTCTTTGCCCATTGGGAAACCTCTGTCTTTCATTTTTGTGTCCTTAAATGCCTGGCTTGGCCTCAAGTGGTTGCTGATTAATGTTGATAGACCCTGGAAGTGCTAGGTGAGGTGGGATACTATGTAGGTTGTTTTGGATTATTCATACTGACTTTTTTTTCCCCCCAAAGATTCTGAAGACAATCCCCAAACATTGCTTTTTTCTGCAACTTGCCCTCATTGGGTATTTAATGTTGCTAAGAAATACATGAAACCTACATATGAACAGGTGGACCTGATTGGTAAAAAGACTCAGAAAACAGCAATAACTGTGGAGGTAAATGATTCATTTAGTTGCCGAAATTGGTATAAAATCGTATATCATTTTCTCCTCTCTCATAGTATTAAGGCTGGCAAATACAAACTCTTTTTCCACATAAATATTAAAGCCATGTGAAAAGCCAACTAAAGATATATTTCTGGTTGAGTTATATATGATATCTGTGTTTTCTAAATTTAATCATCTGGCACCTTGATTTCATTTCAGAATTATTTGGAACCTAAAGCTATCTGAATTATGTAAATAGAAATTACACATAGAATTTGAACACGAGAGAACAGTAGAAAAATGTAGTGCTTTGTGTTGAAGCTCTTTTCATCTTAGGGTCCAGTACAGATGAATTACTTTCACCTGAGGAACAGACCTGTATAATGACTGACTACAGATTGCATTTTTAAGTGGATGAAAGGGCAAAACATACAGAAACTTTTCTCATTTGGTTTCTTGTAGGCATTTAGGAAATGGCATTTCTTTTCCTACATTTTCAGGCAGAAAATAGATAAAAGAAGCCAGATGCTCTTTGGAGAAAGGGAAGGGGCATAGAGGACAGACTATGTTACTCTCTGCTTTAATGATTTATTTATCTCTGAGTAATGGCGGCAGCAGACAGCTCTATCAGGCTTGAGCAGTTGCTTCCTTTACTGAGACTTTAGGCCATTAAATGTTGAGGTGATTTCACATTCTAGCAAGCCTTCACTAAATAGATGTTTTTTCTTCCTCTTTTACAAGCATCTGGCTATCAAGTGCCACTGGACTCAGAGGGCAGCAGTCATTGGGGATGTGATCCGAGTGTATAGTGGTCATCAAGGGCGTACTATCATCTTCTGTGAAACCAAGAAAGAAGCCCAGGAGCTGTCACAGAATGTGTCTATAAAGCAGGTTGGTCCTTCCTCTTTTGCCTGTCAAGCTGGAAGTGTTAATAAATCTTCACCTTGGCATATTTGCTCTTGGTGTGTTTTTCGTTCATCCAGTGACTTCCAGTTTATTTTAGCATAGAAATGAGAGGAGGCTTCTTTCAACTAGTGGTCCGAGTATATATGTTAGGGCTCACTTAATCTGTCAGTCTCATCTTACAGATGAGTAAAGGGTGGATTCAAACCTGATGTTACACTGACAAAGTTTGATCTCTTGTCTGATATTCTCAACCTTAGTAAGTATATTTGGATACAGTTGATTTAATAACTGGATTTGGAAATAATTTTGAGGTTTGTCTATTTAAGACATGTTTTCCTCTTTGCAATATTTTCAGCAGGAGGATCACCAAAAATATGAATATCTTACGGGCCTAATTTATGATGAGAAAAAATACCTGTATTGTTGGATCTGGTATTCCTAAACCAGTTTATTTATTTGACAGGATGCCCAGTCATTACATGGAGACATTCCACAAAAGCAAAGGGAAATCACCCTAAAAGGTTTTAGAAATGGTAATTTTGGAGTTTTGGTGGCAACCAACGTCGCTGCGCGTGGGTTAGACATCCCTGAGGTTGATTTGGTTGTACAGAGCTCTCCACCAAAGGTATGTGTTTTATACTTAGATTTTTTTTTTTTTTCAATCTTCTGGGTATTAAAACAAATTGGAAGTTATATTGTTTACTTGCATACGATTAGTAACAGCTATCCTTTGAGTGCTAGCATGCTAAGGGTAATTTTAAAAAATGAACCTGTTATGAGACCCTCCCCTCAGAGCTGACAGTTGAGTGAAAGGGCAGTCAGTGGCCAGAGGTAGGAAAGATGGTTTCTGGTTAGAGAGGAGTCCTGGAAGGCTTCATGGAAGTATGGCAGTTTTGAACTGGACCTTGAAGAAGGGTAGAAGGGCTTAGATGAGATGCAGGTAGGATAGATAAATACATGAACTAGAAGACAGAAGAGAGAAAAGGCCTGTAGTTAACTTCTGTGGTTAGAGCTGCTTAGGTTTGTGGGTTATGGGATCCTCTGGAGAGGACCCTGAAGCATAGTTTATGTTTATGTTGTAGACAGTGCTTCACATAAGTAAAGGTCAGTCTAAAGGAGCCTGTTCAATTATTTCCAACCTGAAGACTCTTTAACCTTCCCCCAAACTGGCAAATCCCTCACGATTAAAGGTTGCTTACAATAACAGAAAAAAACCTGATGACTGTGAATTCACCAATTCTTAAAAAGGAAAGTCCTGGTAAGCGTGTGACCTAGACATTGTTCTATAAGCCTGTAGACTTGTGTTGTTTGATATGGTACCTACTAGCTGCACGTAGCTATTGAACACTTGAAATGGAGCTAGTCCGAAATGAGGTAAGTATAAAATTACACACTGGATTTTTAAAAAATTTTTAACATTTTATTATGCACTCTGGTTTTTGAAGACGTAAAAAAATAAAAAATTCCTCATTAATAACTTGTTTTACATAGATAGCATATTGAAGTGATGAGTTGGGTATATTGAATTAA
The DNA here is from genome assembly GCF_000696425.1 of Galeopterus variegatus. Classification (NCBI taxonomy): domain Eukaryota; kingdom Metazoa; phylum Chordata; class Mammalia; order Dermoptera; family Cynocephalidae; genus Galeopterus; species Galeopterus variegatus. Next base: position 111,393 of record NW_007727802.1, on the reverse strand, counting down.
AATATATTATTAAAATTAATTTAACTTTTTTCTTTCCAGTGTGGCTACTAGAGAATTGAAAATTGGAATTACACATATGCCTCTATTGGACAAGCACTGTGTAGATAATGCTGTCTGCAAATTTGCCTACAGGATAGGGACCACTATTCTAGAGGTTTTTAAGATTGCCACAGGTCCTTAATTGAAATTGAAATGCTAAGAGACCTCTTTCCTCATGCCTCTGGGTATATAACCACACTTGTGAGTGTTCATCGAGCTCTGCATAGGCTGCTCAGGTGTTTGTCTCTTTTTGTTTAGTGTCACTCATATATTTTACTTCAATAGGATGTAGAGTCCTACATTCATCGTTCTGGGCGGACAGGTAGAGCTGGAAGGACAGGGGTTTGCATCTGCTTTTATCAGCACAAGGAAGAATATCAATTAGCACAAGTGGAGCAAAAAGCGGTAAAATTATTTCCTTGTCTTTCATTCAGCAGATTTTGAGTTTTACAGTTAGTCTTTTGTTTCTTTATTTAACTTCTATTAACTTTAAATGACTACTTTTATTTCATGACTGAAAGCTTATTGTTAGATACTTGTTGTTTTATATGTTGTCCTATGATATAAGGCCCATTTTGAAATAACTTTGCATTGAAAACAGTGGTGTTATTTTCATATGTTTGAAAGGCAGTATTCAGATAATGATGATGTGAAGGCACCAGAAGTATTTAAGCAAGGATTAGGGGGTTATAGGAAGTGCTTGGAAATCAAAAGGATGGGGGTATGTCAAAAGGATAAAAAGGGAAAAGATACTAATTTTCCTTACAAGAGAATTCTAATAATCTATATAGATACTTCCCTCTCCACAAGGTGAAACTTAACCTTCCTCCTTCCCCTGAGTGGACTGCATTTAGTGACTTGGTCGCAAAGAATGGAGTGTGGTGAGGGGTGAGGACTTTACAGTGGAGAAACCAGCAAACATTACCTGATCAGGTGACAACAGGTGTGCCCCTGATAAGAGTGGTGAGATGGGCATTCACCTCTGGTATTCTTCCCCCAAACCCATAACCCCAGTCCAAGCATGAGAAAAATATCAGACAATCTCAAATTGAGGGACATTCTACAAAAGCTGACCAGCACTCCTTCAAACTGTCAAGGTCATGAAAAACAGGGAGAGACAGCTCTGGAATAAAGTCTGGGATTCAGTTAATAGTGATTTAGCAATGTTAGTTTCTTAGTTGTAACAAATGTACCATAGTAATGTAAGGTGTGGACAATAGCAGAAACTTGGTACTTGCTGTACAGGAACTCTCTGTACTATCTGCAACTTTTCTACAAATCTAAAATCATTGTAAAATTAAAAGTTTATTTTTTAATGTTATAAATACACTTGGTAAATATAAAAAAAATTAGAGGGCTATTAATCTCGATGGAAGCAATCGATGGCCATTGTACATTAAACTATGGTTTTCTTATAGGGAATTAAATTTAAACGAATAGGTGTTCCTTCTGCAACAGAAATAATAAAAGCTTCCAGCAAAGATGCCATCAGGTATGTGGTCTGTTTGCTCTATATATACATGTCTTTGTGCGGTAATGAGATTTGACCTTTTAAAATGTATTTTATTTATTATTTTTAACAATTGATAACCTGCTTATCATAAAAATACTCAAGTCTGCTGAAGTAGAATTTTACAAAAGTAAATATTCTCATTTCTACTCATCCCCACCCACTCCTGTTCACTGAGGGAAACCACTATTAATAGATTGGTTTGTCTTGGACATTTTATGGAATGGTATCTTAGATATGGTGCAGGTGCTTCTCATCCAGTGACTGAGTAGATTGGATCAAAGATTACATTCCAAATCTCCATTAATCTGGTCCCCAATGTAGTAGAATGAGAGTTGATTTAAGTTATAATAAATATCAGGATGGCGAGGATTGGGTTAACTAATAGTGTTTGTCAGCAGAGGTGCTACTGGCATTGGGGACAAGAGAATTGTTTATTGTGTGAGATTGTCCTACAAATTGAAGGATGTTTAGCTATTTAGGGTCTTGGCTATTATTCCTGTGCAGCATATTCCTGGGGGTGAATAGGATTGGCATTATGAAAACCAAAATCGTTTTCCAGGTGCCTTCTAGTGGTGAGCTACATCTGCTAAGGAACCACTGAGTTTGAGCATCATTTTTAGAGTGCCTTCCACAATTACTATTATAGATATGAGAAATACTTGTGTAAATAATAGGCAGGGGGAGTTCATGATCAAAGGAAATGCTGGGTATTGGTATATTAATTAATAGCCCCGGAAAGTTCTACAAATGAAAAAATTTTAACTCAGCATTTTCCAGTTTTATTTTAGCATGGGATGCTTTTCTTTAAAAAAGCCCTACAGACAGGGCTCCATAGGTGCCAGTTAAGGAAATTTGGGGTTGGCTGGCCAGGAAGGAGAGAAGAGACAAAGATGCTGGCCTCTAGAATGGTAGCGTCATGTAGCCTTGCTCATCCTTAGTGGATGATCTCTTTCAACTTTGAGATGTGACATTATTGCCAAGATAATAGTGGCCCCTTAACAAATGTATCTAGAATGGTAGCGTCATGTAGCCTTGCTCATCCTTAGTGGATGATCTCTTTCAACTTTGAGATGTGACATTATTGCCAAGATAATAGTGGCCCCTTAACAAATGTATAGTCTCATAAAGGTCCCTATCATTTTTAAACCTATTTTGGGAAAAGTAACACATGCTTATTGTATAAAAAAATTCAGCATTATTTATCATCACTTTTATTGGCAGTCATAGCATTTCATTGTATGAGGGTACTTCAAATGGTTCATAGAAAGATTTTGTATTGTCTTTCAATTCTTTTTTCCATGAACTTTTTTGAAGTACCCTTTTATTTGTTTTATGGTTTATAGTCTATACTGATGTACATTTTAAAATTGTTGGTTGGTAAATTGGAGTTAAATATAATCAAAGGAATTAATTTATTACTATAGAAATGTGATGACTATATACATTGAATCAAAATGATGTGTTACACATGTGAAAGATTTGGTTTGAAACTTGATTTATCTTGAATGGTTTTGTCTTGGAAATGAAATCTGTCCACTTCTACTATAATTTCTAACAAATATACTCTTCAATCAAACTGTAGGCTTTTGGATTCTGTACCTCCCACTGCCATTAGTCACTTCAAGCAGTCAGCTGAGAAGCTGATAGAGGAGAAGGGAGCTGTGGAAGCCCTGGCAGCAGCACTGGCTCATATTTCAGGTGCCACATCGGTAGACCAGCGCTCTTTGATCAACTCAGATGTGGTAAAGTTCTGGGTCAAATTTCTGACACTTTATGATTGGGGTTTGAGCAAGATTTGAAGGGGTTCCATTTAAACTAACCAGTTTTCACGTTCTTATGAAGATAGGAAGGTATTAACTATATTTTACAGTTTCCATGTTTAAACACACACACATATTCAGATCCATAGAGGCAGAAGACAGATTAGTGGTTGCCAGTGGCTGGATGGAGGTAGGAAGGGTGGTGGCTGCTAATTGGCATGGAATTTTTGTGGAAGATGGGGGGGGGGCAGTGTGAAATGTTCTTGAATTTCAATAGTGGTTATGGTTGCAAACCTTGCAAATATGCTTTAAAAAAACCCCACTGAATTGTATGCTTTAAAATGGTGAATTTTATGGTATGTAAATTATATCTTAGTTTTTTTTTTTTTTTTGTCTTTTGTCTTTTGTCTTTTTCCGTGTCCGGCAACGGATCGCAACCCTCAGTGTTGCCCCCGTACCGGACCGGGGACCGGCAACGGGATCGCAACCCTCGGTGTTGCTCCCGCACCTCGCTCGCTCCCAACGGCGCACTTATCCAGTGCGCCACTGGGCCGGCCCATTATATCTTAGTTTTTTAATCCTAAAATAATCCCAAACATATAAGCACATAAATACATGTAATAAATTTGCCCATAATGTCTAGAGAGTTTAGAAAGTATATGCTTTTATTACTTTAAGTTGAAATTTTATTGAGATAATTGTAGATTCACGTGTCATTGTAGAAATAATACAGAGAAATCTTTTGTACACTCTGCCCAGTTTCCTCCAATGTTAATATTTTGGAAAACTATAATGTCACAACCAGGATTTTGATGTTTATACAATCCACTCATATTACTCAGAGTTTCCAAGTTTTACTTGTACTAATCATGTGTTTGCGCCTGTGTGTGGTGTATGCTTTTAGGAAGAACTTTTCCAGAAATAATTTAGAATCATTAGGGCAGGTGTTAATTAATTAGGTTTGTTTTTGAGACTTTAATTTTGTTCCTCTTTCTTCCATAAGGGTTTTGTGACCATGATCTTGAAGTGCTCAATTGAAATGCCCAACATTAGTTATGCTTGGAAAGAACTTAAAGAGCAACTGGGCGAGGATATTGATTCCAAAGTGAAGGGAATGGTCTTTCTCAAAGGAAAGCTGGTAAGGCTGCGCCAGTGTTGTGACCAGTGTTGTGGCTTTATGTGAACAGGAAGACAGCGGTGGCTTCTCCTTGTTCTATGGGGATGCTGCATCTTTTCACTCTAGTCTTTCCTGGGAAGTCCTATCTGTCCGTGAGTTGCCACTCAGTCACGGACAACCACCAACCTGGACCATTCTGCACACAGTGCCAAAATTTGAAGATTCACCTGCTTCCCTTTCATCTCCACCTAGATGACTTATTAAATAACTTATTTAGAATCTTGAATTCAAAATCAAAATTTTAAATTTTGCTTCCTAGTATTCTTCTGAGTTCTGTGCTCTGTGAGTGGCATAGATAAGCACAGCAGTTCTCAAGTATTTCAGTCTCATGACCTCTTTACATTCTAACAAGTGTTGGGGACCCCCTAAAGCTTTTGTTTATATGAGTTACATCTATTGATATTTGCCATATTGGAAATTAAAACTGGAACTCTAAAACACAATATCATGTTTTTAATACTCTCACAGGAGGCTGAATTGTGAAAAACTAGAAAATTAACAATAGATGATCATTTATTTTTCTGCTTTTAGTAAGGCCATGCTTAATAGCTAGCAGTGCCTTTCTCATGGAAGACAGTGTATTGTAAAGGTTTTAGAGTCATACAGACCAGACTTTAAATACCTATTCCACCTAATAGCTTTGGGGCCTTAGACAATACTCCTAGCCTCTCTAAGCCTCTGCTTCCTCTGCTGTAAAATGTAGCTGATAGCTACTTGAGAATTAGCAGAGTGTGATATTCTTAGCCAGTATATTTTCTATAGTCAGGAGGTTCTAAATAGTTTGAAGTTTTTTTTAAAATTTATGTTTTATTTTTATATATTGCTTGGCTTTCTGTTGTTGTGCTGCTGGGTGTTGGCCTTGGTCTAAAGTTAATACCTTGTATTCATCCCCCCCCACACTGCCCCCCATAATACCTGGCCTTTTGGTGTATCATTTAATGTATATTGGTTGAATTAACTACCATTTGCTTTGATTTCTAGGGTGTTTGCTTTGATGTCCGTACTGCAGCAGTAACAGAAATACAGGTATTCATTTTCTTGCATTTTAAAATTAACATACTTAAATTATAAAATGCTCATTATGAAAATACAGAATAGTAGAATAGGAAACAATAGCTCTAGTCCCCTTATTAAAATTGAGAATTAAATTTTGGTGTTTTTGTTGTTGAGTCTGCTGGTTTTCCTTTTTTCCTTTCTACAGGGTTGAACAATATTCAGCCCCCTCCCCCCATATATGTTATACAGGTGTTTTGATAGACATTTTATTATATTTAATTTTAATTTAATTTTTATTTTTGGTGGCTGGCTGGTACAGGGATCTTGGTGTTATGAGCTCATAAACATTTTAAATTTCAGCGTCTTTATTCAGAATTGCTGTGAGGTTGTTAGCTCAGTTGGTTAGAGTGCAGCCTTGTAACCCCAAGGTCACAAATTCAGATCCCCACACTGGCCAGTTGCCAAAAAACAAACAAAAAAAGAAAACTGGTATGAGAAATGTGTTTGTTCTGTGATACATTTATTTTATTGCATTTGACAGCTGTAGCGATTGAATTGAATAAATGATGTAGTGATGAAGGCTAATTCTCTTAGTGAAACTTATTTTCCTACACTTCAGTGACACTGGCTTTTGGGCCGTGAAGATAGGTACTATTTTTGACCAGTAACCTTTTAAGCATGTAAGTTTTAAACCTAGTTTTTCTTTGGATAAATGGTAAAAATGATGTTTTTCTCATGCCTTTTGAAATCAAATTTAATAAGAATCAAAGCAGGTAAAAACAAAACCTTTTTTCAACAGGAGAAATGGCATGATTCACGACGCTGGCAGCTCTCTGTGGCCACAGAGCAGCCAGAGCTGGAAGGACCACGGGAAGGATATGGAGGCTTCAGGGGTCAGCGGGAAGGCAACCGAGGCTTCAGGGGACGACGGGAAGGAAATAGAAGCTTCAGAGGACAGCGATCAGGAGGTGGCAACAAAAGTAACAGATTTCAAAACAAAGGCCAGAAGCGGAGTTTTGGTAAAGCATTTGGCCAGTAATTAGAAGTAGAGTATTTATATGGCAAAAACAACTATGTTTGGGAACATGGAACAGGACATTGTTTTTCATACAAAGTTAAAAGCACATTTTGCTTTCTTTTGGCCATTTGCCCAGTCCTCATCTCTTCCAGAGAGACAAGCTTCATATAAATTATTACATCTGATCATGATCATTTGTAACTTTATTGCTACTTCTTTATCAGGTTTTCCTTTTGAAAAGGTATGTTATTCATTACATTTTTATTCTAATGCATTGTCTGTAGATTACAAGATAAAATTAAGCATGTATCTGCCTTTACTTTGTTAAGTTGACTTGTCTGTATACTTAAGAGTATTTCTTAATAGGGTCCTTCCCTAAAGTAAATAACTAAGGGAATGCAACAATCTGTGGAGGACCACTTTGAGCCTCAGGAGGGGAGTCAAGGCTTTGTTCTGTAATTGGCATTCCTGTCCTTATGTGGTCTTATGATGAGTTTCCTGTGGATTAATACTGAGCAGTGTTCTAAAGCGAGATTTCAAACTTAGCTAGGTTGTAATACAGTTTATGCCAGTGTTATACTCTAGATTTGGAGGATGTAATACATTCAATATAGATTAGCCACAGTTTAGGTGCATCTTGGTACATTTTTAGCTTCTGTTTCTAGGGTGATTTGTGGTTCAGTGAATTTTACACAGATGGTACATTTTAATAGAAAGCCTGTGTCTAAATTGATTCCATACTTTCTCTGTAAGTAAGGAGGTTGGATAAATGGTGATAAATGATAATGCACTGCACTTATTCCTACTGGAAGATTAACATTGTTTACCAAGAGGAAAAGGGAGAAGGGGGCACAGATTTGCACTGCTGAAGAGTGTCAAAAAAATTTCTGAAAATGTTCTTCAAATGCAAGAAGGAAACAAATTCATAACCAGAGAGATAAGAGCAGAACAAATGAAGATGCATGGTAAAGCATGCTTTTAAAGGTGAAAACTTAATGGATCATTAATGTTTCTGGTGGTTAACTTCTAGTGGGCAAGCTGGGGTTTTTAGGTAGAATAATCCAATTAAGTTTTTCAGTGGCCTAGTTCCTATAGCCACAATATAGGATCTGTTTCTTACTATTCAACTGCTACTCCATGGAAAGGTTTTAGCTACTTAGGGACTTGCTTTTAAGACAAACTGTAAGGTTAAGTTGTTACTTTAAGGGAACTGAGGAACTTAATATAAGCCATGGCTCGATAACTGTGCCTGAGTTCTCATATATTTCTCTGGAAAACGTTTCACAGTAGCACAGAAGCTTAAGAGTGGTGTTGTCTTCCTCCCTTAATTTATAGGAAGATTAAAAATACGTGGTCTGTCTTGTTTTCATTTTATTGCTTTGAACAACTAAAATATTTGTAGGCCCTGGTTTCTCTCAATTTTCCTTCTTATCTAACTGCCTTTTACTTGATCACCTTGCTGTTTGGGGCTCTGATAGCCAACTCAGCCTTAGTGCTTGAGTTAACATCCTTTTTCTATAAGAACTTAAGTTCTATCCTTGAATCCTGACAATCTTGTATTGTGTTCTCAGAATTCTCTTTACTTTTATTCCTTTGTCCATTTGTCAATTTTACCAGTTCTGTTCCATAAAGCTTCCCATCAAGCCACAGGGAAGCTGTTTGATAACAGTCCACATGTGCCTCGTGCCTTGTGGATTATAATTTATTAGATTCTGGTTTTGCCCAAATACTGGGCATGCTTTAATAAAAAAAAAAAATTCACAATTTGGATAGGAATGAGTACCATATTTAAACATATTAAAAGGATATGGTACCTGTCTTTTAGGAAGGAACAGTTAAACCTTTTTTTTTTTTTTTTTTTTTTTTTTCATGACCGGTAAGGGGATCACAACCCTTGGTGTGGTGTCGCCCACACTGCGCTCAGCCAGTGAGCGCACCGGCCATTCCTATATAGGATCCGAACCCGCGGTGGGAGCATCGCTGCGCTCCCAGCACCGCACTATCCCAAGTGCGCCACAGGCTCGGCCCAAGAACAGTTGAACCTTGTTGTGGATTAGCCTAAAGAAAAATCAAGAGTAGGAGGGTAAAGTAACAGGAATTTCACTTCACACAACTTAATTTTAAGAAAAACATGGCTGTTTCAATAAATGAAACTAAAGTTTCTCTTGGATCCCAGAATTCAAACCATATTTATAAATGTATAATTCAGATACTATTTGGTTTAAATGGATTTGTTGAGCTAGCCTGGGAAATGTTATCATTTTTACTATTTTCTACAGAGAAAATATTTTCCAATTTACCTATCAAACAACTGAATAGACTTTTAAAATACAACCCATTTTTAAAGTTGGAACCATCTGTGCAGCGCTTTCTCTACACTTGTACATAAAATGTTTTTACTGTAAAATGAGCTAATACTGAAAAAACTGCTTTATGCCATAATAAAAGTATTAGTACTTAATATTTGTTTTTGGTGGCCTTTTGTTTTCTAAAATGAACATAGCTTGAAATTTGTAGTATAAAAAAATGCTGGGTAAAAAATTCAAACATAGAAAAAAAGAAGTAAAACTCACCCCTATCTAACATTTTGGTGAATAGTCTTCCAGGTATTTATTTATAAAATTGAAATCATTCATTTAGTTTTATGAATTGCTTTTTTCCATATTTACTGTATTGTTGTTGCTGTTTGTAATAGAGTGTTTTTAGAACATTTTGAGTTTACAGAAAAATTGAGCAGAGTACAGTTTACATGCCCCTACCCCCACACACAGTTTCTCCTATTAACATCTTACATTTGTGTGGTTCCCATCAACATGTTGTGCACACCTTTCTGTAAGTATAGAGCTACGATAACATTTATGATGACTACATGTTATCTCATAGTGGATATGCCACTTGAACATTTAACCAGTACTCTGGCTGGCCATGTTGGTTATTTGTAATTTTTCACTATTATAAACAACCTTAAAATTATTATCCTTTTGTAAGTCTTTACACACTTGTTTGTCACCTTAGGATATGTTATCTAAAGATAGAATTGCAGGATCAAAATGAATGCAAGTTGCTCTAAATCAGTACTAATTTATAGCACACTATAAACTATGACAGAACCTGTTTCCCCACATCACTGCAACACTGGATTTTGCCTTTGTCAGTCTGCAGTGTGCATAATAATATTGCATTGTTTTTTTTTTTTTTTTGTGACCGGCCGCACCGTGCTCAGCCAGTGAGCGCACTGGCCATCCTTATATAGGATCCGAACCCATGGCGGGAGCGCTGCTGCACTCCCAGCACTGCACTCTCCCGATATTGCATTGTTTTTATTTGCATTGTTTAATTGAGTCAAGATTAACATACATTGGCTTATTTGTAATATTTTTGTTAATTATCTATATATTTGTCTTAACAGTTTGTCTGTTGGGGTCTTTTTTTGTTTAAAGGGTTCTTTGTGTATTAGTGATAAACTAGTCATGTAGTTTTCCAAATTTTCATTTGTCTTTAACTGTATGGGGTATTTTGACCTATAATTTTATTTTAAAATTATTAACATATTTGTAACTATTGGTCTTTTATCATTTCTGGCTGTCTTATGCTTAGATAAGTATTTGTCACCTCCATAGTTATAAAAATATTCACTCATATTTCCTTCAAGAACTCTTATGATTATATTTCAGTCTTTACTTCATCTGGGATTTAGTGTGAGGATAAAGTAGGGATCTAATTTTGTTTCCCCCCGCAAGTGACTTTAGTAATTCCATACCATTTATTGAATAATCCTGCTTTATTAATCCTCTTACTGATTTTCGAAATACTGTCTTTACTGTATGCTTTAACTGTGAACAAATCTTTTCTTTTTCAGATAACTAAAATCATTTTACTATGTTTCTTTCTATTGGAATTGTATAGAATTGACAATTAAAATGTGTCTTCTCCAAGAACATGTGTTATTGCTTGTAATTTTTTTAAAAGATTTTTTATTTTTATTTTGAAATAATTTTACACTTACAAAAATGTTACAAAAATAATTCGGAGAATTCTGGTATACGCTTCACCCAGTTTCTAGCAATGTTAACATTTCACGTAACCACAGTACAATGATAAAAACCAGGATATTGGGCTAGCTGGTTAGCTCACTTGGTTAGAGCATGGTGCTGATAACAGCAAGGTCAAGGGTTCAGATCCCTGTGCCAGCCACCAAAACCAAAAAAAACCCCAGGATATTAACATTGGTACAATATTTTTCATTAAACTATAGACTTAATTCAAATTTCACCAGTGTTTCCACCAATGTCCTTTTTCAGTTTCAGGATGCAGTCCAGGATCCAGCATTGATTCCATTGAGTCGTCTTGTCTCCTTAAGTATCCTCCCAATCTGTCAGAGTGCCTCAGTTTCTTTATTTTTATACCTCGACACTCTTGAAGCGTCAATAACTGTTGAAGACAGGTGCCAGTGATGGGTGCCAAAATCAGTGGGTGAAAGTTTGTGAAGAAACAGGATATTTGCATAGCCTTAAAATATCTCCCCAAAGATATTTAATTACCAAGGAGAAAATAGTAACTCTACAGTGGAGAATCCTGGCAGACACACCATAATCGAGTGACCAAGACTAACATCACCAATAATAAGACACTGACATCATATACCCACTGATGCCCTGAGAAGGGCACAACATCTTTTTTTGGTGTTCTTTTCTCAAAAACAAAAAAAAACAAAAAAAACTCAATTTAATCATGAATCCTCAAATCATGAAAAAACCCATCAAGTCAACCAAAATTGAGGGACATTGAACTTATTTGGCCAGTGCGATTCAAAGGAGCCAAGGTTTGATTTATTTTTGGGGTATGTGAAACATTCAGTTGGTTCTAAGAGTCAAAGCTATACAAAAAAGTATACAATTAATCTCATTCCAATTCCCCCTTTCCATCCCCTGAAGAAACCTATTATTTCTGGTTGCTAGTTTATCTTCCTATATTTCTTTTGTGCAAATGAGCTGATAGATGTGTGTTTTCTTATATCTCCTTACATGAAGAGTGGTATCCTATAGATAATTTTTGGGCTTTGCTTTTTTGTTTTTTAATCAGTATGTCCTGTAAATCATTCCACATTTGTTCACATAGAAATCTTCCTCATTCTTATATTTTTTTACAATTGCATCATACTCCATTATGTGGATGTACCATAATTTATTCGATCATTTTCTTATGTATGGGAACATAAGTTTTTAATATTTTGCAGTTACAATACCGCAGTGAAGAAACTTGTGTATATGTATTTTCATATTGTTGGAAGTGTATCTTCAGGGTAGATTCCTAGAAGTGGGATTGCTGGGTCAAAGTGTAAGTGCATATGTACTTTTTAATTATGCATTGCAAATTCCTCTCTAGAGGGGTTGTACCAGATTGCATTTCCACCAACAATATCTGAGAATGCCTGTTTCCCCGTAGTCTCACCAACAGATCCTGTTGTCATATTTTTAAGTTTTTGCCAGCCTGATACATAAGCAATGGTATATTAGCATCATTTTTGCATTTCTCTAAACATGAGTGATTTTTAACATTTTTTCTTATGTTCGAGGCCATTTTGGGGGAATTATTCATCTGTCTGTCCCATTTTTCTATTAGGTTTTCAATCTTGTCTCACAACTTTTAAGAGTTTTTTACACATAAGGGATATTAACCCTTTGTGGTATATGTTGTGAATATTTTCTTCCAGCTTGGCAGTTTGATTTTGTTTATGGTGCTTTTTGCCATATGAAAATTATAGCTCTTGATACTTAATACCTACATCTGTTAATTCAAATGGAGTTGTAAACTAGTGATATTCTATCATTTCTTTTTTCATTTGTTATTTTTTTTTTCTTTGTAGCATGGGTTGGTCCACAACTTTATTAGTTATCTATTGCTCCTTAACAGATCACCCCACAAACTTAACTTAAAACAACAATAAATATATCTCAGAGTTTCAGTAGTTAGTAATTTGAGGGAAGCTTGGCTGAGTGTTTCTGGCTCAGGATCTCTCATGAGGTTACTGTAAAGATGTTGGCCACAGCTGCAATCATCTGAAGACAACCAGGACTAAAGGACCTGCTTCCAAGGTGGTCCACTCATGGCTGTCAAGTTGGTGCTAGCTTTTAGCAAAAGCTTGTTTTTCTTCACACTGGATTCATCCAGGTCTGCTTGAGTGTCCTCACATTATGGTGGCTGATTCCCCACGTTAGAGGGGGTATTTCTTCTGCTTCATTTGTGCAATTCACATCCCATGGGATAATAAAAGATGCCAGTTTGCTTTCTTCTAAAATGCCTGTTTCTTGGCATGTACAATTCTGGAGGCTGGGAAGACCAAGATGGAGGGGCGGGCATCTGGCAAAAGCCTTCTTGCTGTGTCATCCCATAGAGAAGGGCTAAGAGAGGGAGAGAAAGACAGTGGAATATTTTTATAAAGGGACATTTTCCTTAGGGCTATTTTTTTTTTTTTTTTTTTTTGGTGGCTGCCTGGTAAGGGGATCCAAACCTTTCAGTGTTATCAATACCATGCTCTAACCAACTGAGCCAACTGGCCAGCCCTTAGGGCTATTTAAAAAACACTATTATAATGCCATTATTACATTTAAAAAATTAACAGTAATTCCTTAATACTAAAAATCCAGTCTTTGAATTTCTCCAGTTCTCTTATAAATATTTTTATTGGCACAGTTGTTTTGTTCAAATCAGGATCCAAACCAGGTCTAACCATTGCATTGGGTTAAGTCTCTTAAATTTTAGATTCTTTTCATTTTTCTTTCCTTGCAATTTTTATTTATTTTTTCTGTAGATTCTGCTAATTTTGAATTTTGCCGATTGCATCTCCATCTGTCATTAAACAAGCTCCTTCCCATTTCCCCCTCTGCATTTAATGTGAATAGATAATTAGGTCTAGAAGATGATCTGATTCAAGTTCAATTGTTTATTTTCTTTTAGAGGGGCAAACAAATCTCAGAAGTTGTGTATATTTCCATTAGGGGGTACATAATATCCAGTTATCCCTCTTTATTTTTTTTTCCTTTTTGTCTTTTTTCGTGACCGGCAACGGATCGCAATCCTCAGTGTCGCGCCCGTACCGGACCGGGACCGGCTACGGGATCGCAACCCTCGGTGTTGCACCCGCACCTCGCTCAGCCAGTGAGCGGCCGGTCTGTATGTGGGATCCGAACCCTCAGCAGGAGGGCCGCCACGCTCCCAAGCGGCACACTGTAGCAGTGCGCCACTGGGCCGGCCCTGGGTTATCCCTCTTTTTGATGTTAGCAGGAAGAGGTCATCATTGCCTAAATCCATAATTTCATTAGGGTTCTTGCCAAGTGTTGATAGTCTATTGTTTCTTTTTCATTTGTTACCTGGAATACCTCTAAAGAAGGAAACTGCCCTAATCGACTCTAGTTACCCTGAATACCATTCCTACAGAAAAAGTAGAAGTGCTTGATTCTTTTCTCCTATTTATGTGCCAGTTTTCAAAATTATGGTTGGTTCTCTAGCTTCCTCCAAAGGTGGCCAATGAGTTTTTCATTGTTACTGTTGATTCATTGTTAAGTTGATGCCTTTTCAGTCCTTTTGACCTGACTTGTAGTCCTTGGCAGTTTCTCTGATTTATGTTGTGACAATATATCTAGGCACATCCTGCTCCAGAACCAGAATCACCATTTTCTCTATGGACCCATTTCCTTATAATAGGAAACGCTATTATTTTTATTTGATTCATTAAATATCTTAAGTTTATGCTAGATTTTTGTTGTTGTTGCTATTATGAAAGTGATTTTTTTCTCTATTGCATCTTTCCTCTAATAAAAAGGTGTTGATTTTTGTATGTTTATTTGTGACAGTCATACTTACTAAACTTTTGTTACAGAACTGAACCAGGATTCGTTTGCCCACAAGCAATAAAGTCAATACACTGACAATGGGATTGCAGTGATGGAAAGATAGGTGTTTTATTGCAAAATGCCATGCGAGGAGGATGGGTAGTTCACGCTAAAAACCCAAGCTCCCCGATTGCTTGGTGACAAAAGGTTATAGAGGATAAAATCGTGAGTGCGGATCTTGGTGCATGTTCAGCTTGTAGATAGTGCAGTTGTGCAGTCAACAAGTTATTCGTAGAATCTTCCATTTAGTCTGGGGGCTATTTGATGATCAGTGGGTAGTCATGAGTCTCCTTTGGGGGAGATCTTGGTTTCTGGAAAACAACTCAGATTACATCAGTGATGGTATCTATATCCCCCTCCAAAAAGGGAATACAGTCTTGATGACTCTGACTCAGATCTATAGTTATTGTTACTATATACCTGGTGAAGCTTTTATTTATTTATTTTTTTAAAGGTGACCAGTAAGGGGATCTTAACCCTTGATTTGGTGTTGTCAGCACCACGCTCTCCCAAGTGAGCTAACCGGCCATCCCTATATAGGGATCCGAACCCGTGGCCTTGGTGTTATCAGCACCACACTCTCCCAAGTGAGCCATGGGTGGGTGCCTGGTAAAGCTTTTTTGTGTGTTTTTTTCTGGCAGCTGGCTGGTAACTGGCTCCAAACCTTTGACCTTGGTGTTATAACACCTTGCTCTAACCAACTGAGCTAACTGGCCGGCCCACCTGGTGAAAGTTTCTGACCTTTGTGTGTAACTACTATCTTTTATCCTTTTATTTCAACTACAATTACTGCAATCACTACAATCACTAGCTAGATTGTTACATATTAACTGAAGGCCAGGGACTCAGGGACTATGGAATTTTCCTAATTTTTGAGGGGCCTGCTCTGGTTTTCAGATCAATATTAAGTAATAAAGATGATACTGTCACCCTAGTCTTGTTTCTGAATTTACCATTAAGTTGGAGCCCTCATGTGAAAAATAAATTAGTGCTCTTATTAGTGTTGTATTTTTACTGGAATGAGCATAACTGGTAGATATGAGCTGGGCTCTAACCATGTTACCGAGACCCCAAAAGGTCTGTTAGCTCACGACTCAATAGCCAATAATTGAGAGACAAGAGTTGGTATAAGGAAAGGTAGGCTTTAATCAGGAAACCAGCAGCCTGGGGAAATGGCAGACTTGTGTCTCAAAGACTATCTCCAGCTCTCCTAGGTTTGCCAAAGGGTTTTATAGGATGGGTGTTGGTAAACTGATTCATGATGACCAAGTGGGGATGTGCAAACATGCTTGAGTGTTTCAAATAATCATCAAGGAACTTACTCGGTGCGAGTTGACCAGTGTCATACTTCACTCTCCATGGGTTCAGTTCCTGTTAATCTCAAATGAGATCAGGTAAGTAAGCTAGTAAGGAATGACCATCTGGGTTAAAAATTTTTTATTTCTGCAATTATTTTGTGTACAATGTGAGCAAGAGTCATTGTATTCTGGCAACCATATGAGCAGGAGGAGTCATTGTGTTCTGGTAATCAACTACAGGCTATGTGGTTTGGGTTACAGGAGAAAACCAGCTTTTAAATTAAAAGGTTTAACAAAATGGAGTCAATTCTGTTCAGGCTGCTACAATCAGACATGTTAATTCTCTTTCACTGCAACATGCCTTATACTTTTCTGTCTTCTAATTATTATCTTCCTTGATGTAGATCTCGGATCACTGCATTATGGTGATCTGTACTCTATACCACTTACTGAACAACTTCCACATGCACTGCTTTATAACATTGTAGGGAAGTTTAAAATTTTCCTCTGAAGGTTTGATATTTGAGTCTATAAAAAAAATTGATAAAAGCCAGATTAATAGGGAAAAAAGCATAACAAGTTACTTTTGTTATGTGCACGGGAGTTATACAAAACATGAAAACTCAAAGAAGGGCAAGATGATTGATGCTTACATACCCTTTCCACTGGGGAGAGGGGAGATGGGGGGTGTAGGAATAAATGATTTTCAGGGAAAATGAATGAGCAAAGAACAATGGCCTGGGACCAAGTTTCTCTGAGCTCTGGGGAAGGTGGCATCATAGCAAGGGAAGCATGTGAGCAAAGGCTGTCTTGTTATGCAGCTGAAAATATCTCAGGTAATCCACAGCTGCCCTCAGAAAGAGTAGATGGTAGACAAGGGAGTGGGCCTCTGACAAAGCCTGGCTGTTTATGTCACCAATGCAGATTTTCTCTAGAGGCAAATCCCCCTCACAAAAGGCAGCTTTTTAGCTATTATCGTGTTTCCAGCCCCTCTGAATAGCCATCCTGAAATGTGTCAGAGGAGTATATGTGGGATGAAATATTTTTGGTTTCCTTTAAACATCTCACAGGGATCTAAGAATGCTGAACCCAGAAAATACTGATATAAGAAGGCTATGAGAGGGAATCTGCCTCCAAAATGGTAGAGCCAGAACTCTTCCATTTCAAGCTTTCTATTCCCATGCCTTTGGGTTTCTTTTTTTTTTTCTTCCTTTTTTTTGTCTTTTTTCGTGTCCGGCAATGGATCGCAACCCTCGGTGCTGCACCTGCACCTCGCTCAGCCAGTGAGCGGGAACCGGTCTGNCAAGCGGCGCACTGTAGCAGTGCACCACCGGGCCGGCCCACCTTTGGGTTTCTTAGGTGTGTCTGTGTACGGATTTTTCAAAAATCTCTTCTATTTTAATTTTCATTTGGGTGTTCTCACAGCTAGAAACTTAGAGGTCAGCACCAGGTATCACAATATCTTATTTACTGAGCTCCTACAATGAGACAGTATAGCACAATGATTAAAAGTGTAGGCTCTGGAGTACAACTGCCTACTTATTGTATGTGACATCCGGTATATTAGGAATCTCTGGATCTCAATTCATAATTTGCAAAATGGGAACAATAGTAGTATCTCACAGAATCGTTCTGAGGAGTAGATGGTTTAATACATAAAACATTATCTGGCCCACAGTCATTAGCTACTATTATTAACCATGTGCAACAACCTTCCTATTTATCAACAGATATATATTGAGCACCTACTGCGTGCCCAATATTATGCTAGGTGCTGGAGATGGGATGGTGAGTGAGATGGGACAAAGCCTCTCTCACAGGGCTTGCAGTCTATTAGGGGACGCAGACAAGTGAAGAGAAAACCACATTATTGTGTGTGATGGGAGTAGTTTCACTACAGCAGAATCCAAGGCAAAACTGTCAAGAAGGTGGAGAGGTAAGCAGAAACTTCTTGCATGCAACCTTGGACTTTATCTTCAGAGTAATAGGGAGCCATTGAAGGATTTATAGCTGGAGACTGACATTTCAGATTTGTATTTTTAAAAATTTTGTTTATTTATTAATTTAATTTTTTTACATTCTAAGATGTTGCAGAGCAGTTGGGGAAGGGAGAGAGGAGAAGGGGAAGGGAAATAGAGTGGAAGGAAGAAGGAGGGAGCATGTGGTTGAGGCCCACGGCACCTCCTGATTCCTGCAGGGGAGACAAGGGGGCTTCCAGCAGTGGCTTGGTCATTGCTGGGCTGGATGCAGATGTCAGAGGGGTGTGGCTGAAGCCCTCAGCCCTCCACCATCACAGCTTGGGGACCAGGGCACTTCCTGTGGTGGCTTGGTGGTCATTGCTGGGCTGGTTGCAGGTGTCGGGGGGCATGGCCAAGGCCCGAGGCACCCACCAGATTTGTATTTTATTTATTTTATTTATTTATTTTTATTTTTTTAAAAAGATGACCGGTAAGGGGATCTCAACCCTTGGCTTGGTGTTGTCAACACCACGCTCAGCCAGTGAGCAAACCGGCCATCCCTGTATAGGATCTGAACCCGCAGCCTTGGTGTTATCAGCACCGCACTCTCCCGAGTGAGCCACGGGCTGGCCTAAGATTTGTATTTTAGAAAGATCTAAAACTGAGATCCTGATCTTCTCAAACCTACTCCTCTCACTGTCTTCCTCACCTAAGTAAATGGCAACTCCATTC
>NW_007727802.1:91198-92367 GCF_000696425.1 Galeopterus variegatus | reverse complement strand
TTTATCTGCATCAACATCTTCCTCATGCAATACATGTTCCTTGGTTTCAGTATGAGTCAATGTAAAAGCATCAGGAAAGAGACTTCCCGATTTCAGAAAGAATGGACCGGGTGGGAAGATATGCTGAGACAATAACTAACATAAAATTGAAGTAGCTTTGTCAGTTAATATTCTTTTTTTTTTTTAAAGGATGACCGGTAAGGGGATCTCAACCCTTGGCTTGGTGTTGTCAGCACCACGCTCAGCCAGTGAGCAAACCGGCCATCCCTGTATAGGATCTGAACCTGCAGCCTTGGTGTTATCAGCACCGCACTCTCCCGAGTGAGCCACGGGCTGGCCTAAGATTTGTATTTTAGAAAGATCTAAAACTGAGATCCGGATCTTCTCAAACCTACTCCTCTCACTGTCTTCCTCACCTAAGTAAATGGCAACTCCATTCTCCTAATTGCTTAATGAAAAAAATATTTCACACTCCTTGTTCAATACATCAGCAAAACAAGTCCATCCTCCCTTTAAAAATATCCAAAATATATGGTGAGGATACAGCTCAGTGGTAGCATTTAACTGCAAAACCAAAATATGACTACTCCCACCTTCTCCACCTGTCACCCTTCATCCAAGCTACAATCACCTCTCTCCTGGAACATTACAGTAGCATCCTTACTGGTCACTCTGCTTCTTCCCTTGTCCCCCCTTCAGTTTTTTTCTGAGTAATCCTGTAAGTCATATCCTGTCACTCTTCCCTTCAAAACCCAGTGGCTTCCATCTCACTCAGAATATCCAAAGTCCCTATATTGGCCTTACAAACCTACATAATCAGGCCCACATTACTTCTGGCTTCATCTCCTACTGCCTTCCCCATTCTCTCCACTTAAGCCAAGAAGTCTCCTTAATGTCCCTTGAACATGCCAGGCACACTCCTGTGTCACAGCCTTTGCATTTGCTATTGCTCTGTGGAATATGCTTCCCCTAATGTCTGCATGGCTTACTCCCTCACCTTCAGATCTTTGCTTAAATGCCATCTTCTCAGTAAGGTCTTTCCTGATACCCTGTTTAAAAATAGCAACTTTGCCTCACCTGCTAACACTCCTATCTCCTCCTTTGTTATATTTCCATGGTACCCATCATCTAACATTACTATATAATTTACTTCAACATTTTTTTTTTTT
>NW_007727802.1:87592-90241 GCF_000696425.1 Galeopterus variegatus | reverse complement strand
ATGTGGGATCCGAACCCTCGGCGGGAGTGCTGCCGCACTTCCCAAGCAGCGCACTGTAGCAAGCAGTGTGCCACCGGGCTGGCCAGCTTCAACATTTTTGATGTCTTCTCCTGTATTATGTCAGGGATTTTTGTCTTTTTTTTTTTTTTGTAGCTGGCTGGGGTTTATCTGTTTTTAACTGCTGAATTCCCAGTGCCTAGAACAATGCCCAGCAATTAACAGACACTGAATATTTATTGAAAAGTTGAATGACATTCTAAGTGTTATGGGAAATGCACTGAGAAGAGGCCAGACTGGCAGCAAGAGTACCCTGTTGGAGGTAATCAGATGACGATGGCCTCAACTAATGGAGTTGAAAAGATGTAGATAGATGTAAGAACTATTTAGGAGGTGGAATGAGCGGTATTTAGGTTTCCACTTAAGATTGTGAGAAGAAAGGAGAGTGCAGGAAATCATTAGCTTAATGGATGGTCGTGTCATTCACTGACATGTAGAACTATAAAAGCAAACGTGGCAAAAACAGTGTGGGACGGAGTGGGCATGTAAAGAGGAAGATAATGAATTCTGATTTGATTATACTAATGTACAGCAGCTGGTGGAACATTCACGTGTGATTGTTACTTTGGTTGTTGGATGTACCAGGCTGGAGCTCCAGAGAGCTATCTGGGCTGGAGACAAAGTTTTGGGAGTGAGCAGCATATGGAATAAAAGCTCTGGAAATGGATAAGATCTCCCAGGGATAAGGTTTAGGAAGAAATCCTCAGGAACACTAACACTTAAAGAGCAGACATTTCATTTTATTTGCTACTCAGAATAATTCTGTGGAGATAAGTAATATTATCATTTGTATTTTACTGTGAGAAACCTGAAGCTTAGAAAAGCTAACTTGTCAATAAGAAGCAGATCTGAGAGTCAAACCTTATGTTTATGAGTTTCTAAAAGCAGTGATCCTTTGTATATCTCTAAGCACTTTACACAACTAAATGCTTAAAAGTTAAAATCTTATCCCTCTTCTCCCCATTTGAGCTGATGACCTACGAAGGTACGTAATGGGAAAAGCCATGCATGGAGTGGCCGTCACAGCTGTGGGACTCAACTCTTGTTACCTTGGGCAGTTGTACACATCCCTACAACCTGTATTTCAGGGTTAAAATGAAAATATTTGTCTATCACTGACATTCATGGCTTTCAACCCAAAGGTTATATATTATTAATAATAAACGGATCCCTGCTACAACTCAGAGCCTCTTTTAAAAAAGAAATTTTTATCCAGGGAGGGGCTGGACTACACAGGAATGTCAAAAGGTTTCTGTTTTATCAATTAACGCGGGTTGAGTCAGCTAGCTATGTTTGTAAACAATATTCCGAAATGCTTCGTTAAAGTAAGCCAATATTAAACATATTTTATATAAATACACTTCACAGGGTGAAGCAAAAGACGAACTCACCACTGCAGGGGGCGGGCCTGGAGGTGGGGGGCACCCTCATTGACAGCTTCATTTCCCCGACAACGGTTGCTATGGTGACCACTTCGCCTTCCCATTGGTCAGTGCCGAGCACACTGCGGTTCTCCTGGTAAGCTTCATAGGTTACCGTTCTGCGGTGGCCCCGACCTGTCGAGGGCCGTAAGTGAAGTGTCGCAAAGCAGAAGGAAGGCGGGAGTCCCGACTGCAAACGTCGACGAAACCCAGGCTGTGAGGGCCGCTATGGCGAACGCTCCGTGGGCCGAGATCAGCGAGAAATTCCAGGCGGCGCTGGCCCTTTCGCGGGTGGAATTGCATAAAAACCCGGAGAAGGAGCCGTACAAGTCCAAATACGGTGCCCGAGCGCTGCTGGAAGACGTCAAGGCGCTGCTCGGCCCCGCGCCTGAGGACGAGGACGAGCGGCCCCAGGCCGAGGACGGCTCGGGCGCGGGGGACCACGCCCTGGGGCTGCCCAGTGAAGTGGTGGAGGCCGAGGGACCTGCTGCCCAGCAGGCGGTGAGGCTGGCGGTGATTGAGTTCCACCTCGGGGTGAACCACATCGACACGGAGGAGCTGTCGGCGGGGGAGGAGCATCTGGTGAAATGCCTGAGGCTGCTGCGCAGGTACCGGCTCTCGCACGGCTGCATCTCCCTCTACATCCAGGCGCAGGTGAGAGCGAGCGCGCGGGGACCGGGAGGAGCCCCCGCCCTTGCCGGAGGCAAACGGTATCAGGCGCAGTTTGTCCCCACGTTCTCGAAGCTTTGGGATGAGCCCCTCGGCTTCCGAACTCCCTCTCCAGCCTCACCGCCCCCCTCCAACGACATCACTCAGACGTGGGCAACGCGTTGGTTTCCCACACACCCCACATCGCAGCGCGCCTTGCAGCTCATCTCCACCAGTTCAAATTCTGTTCATTCTATTAAGAAAAAGTCCAAAGTCATTTAAATCTCAAGGCCTCAAGGAAATGACAAAGAATGACCGGAGTACGTTCTTAATTCAAAACGAAATATCTAAAATCTTTAGTTTTCATTCTTGCCACATTTGTGTTTGCTTTCCAGGGAATTCCTACCCATTCTGCAAAACCCATTTGAAGAATCACCTCATTTTATTTAGTAACTTTAATTCTTTTTTTTTTTTGGCCCAGATCGATCTCTAATACTTATTTTTTCCCATTTTTATTGTGCTT
>NW_007727802.1:84441-86881 GCF_000696425.1 Galeopterus variegatus | reverse complement strand
TTTTTTTTTTTTGGCCCAGATCGATCTCTAATACTTATTTTTTCCCATTTTTATTGTGCTTAGTTTATTAAAAAATAAATCTGACATTCTGCATTGGGAGCACTTTAAAATAAAAATATGTGTGAACTCCTTGCATGTGCCAGGTACTTTGCTTAGGCTCATAAACTCTTTCATCCAGTAGTTCTAGTTTCTAATATATGTGGTCCAGGGAAGATTTACCAAAATTGCTCATATGGTGTTAAACAGGCCTCAGAGAAAAACCTTAAAATTAAGAAAGATATTGGATAGGTCATGTTCTTTTATGATAGTCCAATAAAATTAAAAGCTACATAATAACAAGGACTATATCTCTTGCTCACCTTTATGTAGCCCCAGTACATGGTACATAGGAGGCACATCCTAAATATTTGCTGAGTGGATGAATGATCTAATGATATTCATAAGATGTTGAATTCAAATAAAACCTTATTTATTTGAAATTTTCGTTAACTATATAGCCCGAGGCCTTAATAAACATTTAAAAAATTACTTGGATATCTCAAATATATACTTTCCTTAATGTAATATAGTATCTTCTATCTATACTGTATTTTATTGATTTTAGGGTGCACCTTCTTTCACATTTTAATATTTCTGAAATTGGAGTGAATCTTACAGCTGATTGGTTATGTTTCATAATTTACTTGGCAGTGTTTTCTTGTTGATATATGAAATAATTGTGTCTTACAGTTGTGACATCTTAAATTCAGTGAAATACCGTATTTCACACAGCCGTCCTTTTCTGAAGGGTGATTTACTAGAGGCATTGTTACTAAAATCTGGCCAGTGCAAAATATAGAAAGCAAATAAGAGTTGTACATTTTGGAAAAACAAAAGTCACTTATAAAAATATTAATCAGGGCTGGCTGGTTAGTTTATCTGGGAGAGCATGGGACTGATAATACCAAGGTCAAGGGTTTGGATCTCCATACCCGCTAGCTGCAAAAAAAGAAAAAAATCATAGTTTGCATATGTTATCCTTGTATACCTAAAAACCTAAAGTTATTAACTGAAAAACTATTAGAATTATCAGTTCAGCAAAGCAGGTAAATATAAAATATCAGTAGTATTCAATATATAAGCCGTAACTGGTTAAAAAGTATTTTTACAAATTTTGCATTCACAACTGCAACATTAGGGGGTAATAGAAATAATAATTTTTAAAGGAGAGAGATACCATGTTCTGGGTAGAAGATTACATATTATGAAAATACCGTTATCCTGATATTTTTTTTTTTTTGGTAGCTGGTCAGTACAGGGATCAGAATATCCTGATATTTGTTTATAGGTCTAAAATCACAGTAAGTGCTGAAATCACAATAAGTGTTCTCAGAACTTGACAAAATGTGTTTATCTGAAAGAATAAAGAAAAGCAAATATAAAAATATGAAAAGTAATAAACTATAACTAGCCTACCAGGTACTAAAACAGTACAGCGATAGTAATTTAACTAGATTTTATTTGTTCTGGTCTGTTTCTGAACAATTATGTTCACTTGATCTATTTATTCCAGTGGCAGTACAACACTATATAACATTTTATTACATTTAATATTTACTCTACATGATGAGAGATTTGAAATCACTACTGAAAAAAATGAAAGTCATGCTGATAGCACAAAGTTCAAGGTTTTGGATGCCTGTACCAGCCAGCTGCCAGACAAAAAGAAAAAAGAAAGGCAGACTAAAAGAATGAAATAGAAAAATTGCATTAGGTTGGCACAAGTTATTAAAGAGGTTGATTATACTTAGTGTTGGAGAGACTGAGGAAGTACATGTTATCATTTATTGCTAGTGGAAATATAAATCCATAGAACCTTTCTTTTTTTTTTTGACCGGTAAGAGGATCGCAACCCTTGGCATGGTGTCGTCTGCACCACGCTCAGCCAGTGAGTGCACCGGCCATCCCTATATAGGATCCGAACCCGCGGCCTTGGCACTACTAGCGCTGCACTCTCCTGAGTGAGCCACGGGGCTGGCCCTGTAGAATCTTTCTGTAGCTCAGTATCTATCAAAACTCTTGAGTCAAGATATTGACTTTAAAATTTCACCTCTGGGCCGGCCCGGTGGNTCAGTGTCACGCCTGCACCTCGCTCAGCCAGTGAGTGCACCGGCCATCCCTATATAGGATCCGAACCCGCGGCCTTGGCACTACTAGCGCTGCACTCTCCTGAGTGAGCCACGGGGCTGGCCCTGTAGAATCTTTCTGTAGCTCAGTATCTATCAAAACTCTTGAGTCAAGATATTGACTTTAAAATTTCACCTCTGGGCCGGCCCGGTGGCGCACTGCTACAGTGCGCCGCTTGGGAGTGCAGTGGCGCTCCCGCCGAGGGTTCGGATCCCACATACAGACCGGTTCCCACTCACTGGCTGAGCGAGGTGCGGGCGTGACACTGAGGGTT
>NW_007727802.1:74000-83441 GCF_000696425.1 Galeopterus variegatus | reverse complement strand
AAAATAAAATAAAATAAAATAAAATAAAATAAAATAAAATAAAATAAAATAAAATAAAATAAAATAAAATAAAATAAAATAAAATAAAATAAAATAAAATAAAATAAAATAAAATAAAATAAAATAAAATAAAATAAAATAAAATAAAATAAAATAAAATAAAATAAAATAAAATAAAATAAAATAAAATAAAATAAAATAAAATAAAATAAAATAAAATAAAATAAAATAAAATAAAATAAAATAAAATAAAATAAAATAAAATAAAATAAAATAAAATAAAATAAAATAAAATAAAATAAAATAAAATAAAATAAAATAAAATAAAATAAAATAAAATAAAATAAAATAAAATAAAATAAAATAAAATAAAATAAAATAAAATAAAATAAAATAAAATAAAATTTCATCTCAATATTCTAAAGTAGTATTGGGACAGGTATGCAAAGGCATGTAAACATGGATATTCATCACAGCATAGTTAGTTATTAAAAAGAAAAATAATATAAATATCAGTAGAGAGAGGGCTAACTAAATTCTGTTATACCCATACAGAAGAACAGTATGCAATCATTAAAAATAATTTATATTTGTTAACAAAAAAATGTCAATATTAAGAGGGAGGGAGAAGACTCTAAGTATAAGGCATATTTAGAATTATGTAGAATGATCTTACTTTTTGTATAAAACTGTGTGTGCATATATATATACATACATACATACACAAACATACATTATAAATATACATATATAATGAAAAGTTCATGTGCATAGATACATGTGAATATACAAGAACATATATACATGTATATGTATACACATACATATAGGAAAAAGTTTGAAAGTATCAGCTCATGAGAATTCATGATGTTCTGACTGCTTTGTCTCATTCTGGTGTCTACTCCTTGGGGAACTACAGAACCTGGATCCACATTAGATTATTGACAAAGACTGTCTCCTACCTTCACTGGGTTCTGGGGCCCTAGGAATGATTTTTCTGTGATATTCCTTCTGATCCTTGCTGTCAGCAATTTATACTGCTGTTACCATCTTGATTACTTCACTTTAGTAAAATTTCCTAAGAAATTAGTAAATTACTCTTCCCCACTCTCAGGTTATATACATACAAGGAGTACTTTTTGTTGTTGTGTACAGCTTCACGGAGGTGCAACTGACATACAATAAACTGTGCATATTTTTAATTGTGCAGTTTGGTGAGTTTTGACATATGTATATACCTGGGAAACAATGTGATCAAGGTAATGAATAGATCTATTACCACTAAAAGTTACTTTGTGCTGCTTTGTAATCCCTCCCTCCTTTTATTCTCTCTCTCTCTCCCTTCTCCTTGCCCCACGCCCCATATTTTGTAGAATTTTATATAAATGAAATCATACCACATATACTCTTGTTTTGGTCTGATTTCTTTCACTTAGCATCATTATTTCATTGCCATGCAACTGAGATGTTTGTATTGTTTTTCTTTTTCATTCTGTTAATATAGTGAATTACATCGATTGATTTTCCACGGTTAAGCCAACTTTGCATTCCTGGGATAAACTCCATTTGGTCATAATGTATTATCCTTTTTATGTACTATTGAACTCAATTCTTTAAAATTTGTTTAAAATATTTGCATCTACATCTTGTATGTTCATGAAGGATATCAGTCTGTAGTTTTCTTGTTATATCTTTGGTTTAATATAAGATAGGAAGTGTGTTTTCATTTTTCTGGAGGAGTTTGTGTAGAGTTGGTATTTTTCTTCCTTACTTGTTTGGTAGAATTCACTAGTAATACTTTTTTAGCTGTTTTTATTTTGTATTTTACTTTTTTCTCAACCTAGTTTGGTATGAAGGCAAGGATGTGATGTGTGAAAGATACAGGACCTTCTGGTGTAGTTTTCTACCCTTAGTAGGATTTATATTGTATTTAAAAAATAATTTATGTAAAATGTCAATAGTGTTTATCTCTGTGGAGTTCACTTAAAAAACAACACTGTAGCTAATTTAATTTTAATGCATTTGTTAATTAACTAGATTTAGCCTTCTACAATGTGTGTGTGTGTGTGTGTGTGTGTACATATATATTAAAAAATAATTTATGTAAAATGTCAATAGTGTTTATCTCTGTGGAGTTCACTTAAAAAACAACAACACTGTAGCTAATTTAATTTTAATGCATTTGTTAATTAACTAGATTTAGCCATTCTACAATGTGTGTGTGTGTGTGTGTGTACATATATATTAAATATATATATATATATATACACATATATATATAGTTTAAAATATCATGTATACATGATATTTTAAACTATATATATATGTGTATATATATATATATATACACATATATATATAGTTTAAAATATCATGTATACATGATAAATACATACAATTTTATATGTCAGTTTTTAAAATAAATAAATTTGAAAATAAAATTCTAAAAATGAAACAAAGCTGTTTTAGATCCCTTACATTGTCCTTACCTTCAGGACTTTAATAGGTTATGGTACAGAAGAATAATCTTAGTCATTTCTGGACATGCTCAAGATTTATCACACACCATAGTTATTTTCTTTGGATCTAGTGAGCCAAACATATCGCCATCCCCAAATAGACTGTCTAATAAATTCCTGGTAATAGGTGAGTCTTTAGATTGCCTAGGTTGAGTGCAGCATGCTGGGGTGGGGCTTACTGGTGTCATGGCCAAATGGAGTTTTTAAGGACTATCTTCAAAGAAAAAATAAGTTGAAACAGGGAGTGAGAAAAAGGTGACTTGTGAGTTCGTTTCTAAGGCCAGGAAATGACAATCAGTAAGTTAGTAGGGAGACAGAGCCCTTCAAGCCTTGAATACTTATGAGGATTCTGGAAAGGACTTAGTAACAGAGGAGAGAACTGCCCAAAAAAGTACATTATCAGTATGACCTGTAGTTCTAGATATCAAGGACTGATTCAGTCACTTTAAAAAAATTATGGAATTAAAAATTATGGAATAGATGTATTATGTGAAATTAGATGACCAAAGAGCTGTGTTCCAGTGGAATGATCGAGTCACTTTTAAACTGTAGGGTTTCTAAACCTTTTTTATTCCACATGCCCCTTTTGTGGTCTGGTGAAGCCAGTATTTCATAAAACAGAATAATGATTTAAAATGCATAAATAAAATATTTAAGGTTAAAAAGAAATCAATGATATATGAGTAGAGTTGTCAAAATATTGTTTGAAACAAATATGTGATATGGTAATATATATGCTTCTTTATTAACTCATTAAATAACAATATCAGTAATTTGTCTAATAGCTTCAGTAATTCTAAAATAATGATGAACATAAATGATGTTTTGAGTTATCTGCAAACCAGCATAATATGAAGCTTCTTTTTCATTTCTATTGGTCACAAGTCCTAGGTACAGTAATACTGCTGCAGTTTGTTTCCTGTATTAATAATCAAAAGAAATGCTAAATTTTAGTAGGAGATTAGTGAAAATAAATTTGTAGTTTTTCTCCTCATCCAAATTCATAGACTCTGTATTCTCTTCATAGATTCCTTGGGGGTCCATAGGTCCTAGGTTAAGAATCTGCGTTAAAAAACTGTTTCCTTATCCTGGTCTTAGGGAACTGAGTAGAAGATGGTAGAAACGCAGCCTCAGAAGTATCTTTGTGCCTGAAGGACTATCCCAAGGGATGGGAGGCAGTCTAACTCCATCATCTAAAGGGGAGCTTGGCCTCCAGTCTTGAGTTCTGACCATCTAAACAGGCCTGATTTGCCCTGCAGAACCTGATAAAAGAGTCATGCAGCAAGGAGACAAACCAACCTGGTTTTAAAAATGTTATTTCACCTTAGGCTTCATGGTAGCAGAAGTAAGTCAGTACAATGGAAGTCAAAAGGAAGAGATCAATACAAGAGAAGATACTGAGAAAGAAGAATCAGTAAGACTTTTTGATTGACTGGATATAATTATAAAACTAAAATTTTAAGAACTCTGGAAAATACAAACTTGTTTTCTTTGAAATATAACAGGAATCTGACAACTAATGAGAAAAGACATATAGCATATTCAGAATTTTCATACCATATAATTTGAATTACTGACCAATTCTGGAATTTGAGTTCATTCTTCTTTTTTCAGGCTTGAACCTAACAAATGGTGACCGTTGAAAATACTTCTGTTTTTTTTAAAGAGGTCTCTGGAGGAGATTGTAGTATTTTGAAAGCATTATGTGTTTCTGGTTCATCTTTGCCTCCGTTCTCTCAGGAATCTTGGTGTGACTTAGCTAATTGCCTCTGGCCCAAGATCCTCATCACATTGTTGACCTGCTGGGGCTGCAGTTTCACTTGAAGACTTGACTGGGGGAGGGAGTTTCCCAGGCTTTTTGTCTGAGCACCTCAAACTGTTGACCTCCCTCAGTTCCTTTTCACATGAGCCTCTCTGTAGGTGGCTCACAAAATGGCAGTTGGCTTCCCTCAGAGCAAGTAAGAGGGAGCACCCAAGATGGAAGCCACAGTGTTTTGTAACCTAATCTTGAAGAGACTTTCCATCACTTCTGCCATATTCTAGTTGTTAGAAGCAAGTCACGAAATCCAGCACATCCTCAAGGGGAAGAGATTACACAAGGGCATGAATAACAGGAGGCAGGGATTATTGGTGGTCCATCTTAGTGGCTGCCTACCATACTACATAAGGACGTCATTATTATTATGAATAATTCATTGTTAAACTCCAGTACTATTTGATTGGTAAATATTGACTATAACATTATGAAAGTTACTTCAATTGGAAGTCTTATGTCATCATTGTTTGTTTCTCTTTTATTTTCCAGAATAATCTGGGTATCTTGTGGTCTGAAAGAGGAGAAATTGAAACTGCACAGGCTTACCTAGAATCATCAGAAGCCCTATATAAACAGTATATGAAAGAGGTATGTTATATGTCAGATAGATTTTAAGTTTGATTGAAACTAGTCAAGAATTGATAGTAAGAATTTGTCATTTATAATATTGGGAACTCTCTGTAGAGCTGTCTAGAAAGTCACCTAATAGCTAAAATTATTATATATTTAAGACTTCGGGGTTTTTAAAAATAATCCTTAGGGGTTGGCGGGTTAGCTCACTTGGGAGAGCGTGCTGCTAACACCACCAAGGTCAAGGGTTTGGATCCTTGTACTGGCCAGCTGCCAAAAAAAATAAAATCCTTGGATGGGGTATAATGGCAACATTAGTCTAAATACAGTTATAAAGGAAATATTATTCTAATGTTACCCTAAAATATTATTTGCGCATATTTGTATTTATAATCTAAAAATTCTACTTTTCGGTTTTTTGGGGGGTGTTTTTTTACATTTTATTTATTTTTTTAGCTCCCACTTATACGTGGTATTTCTTTTTCTGTGCCTGGCTTATTTCACTTAACATAATTGTCTCTACGTTCATCCATGTTGCTGCAAATGGCAGTATTTCATTCTTTTTTACTGCAGAGTGAAAAAGAATAAAAAATAAGTAAAAAATATTCCATTGTGTACATATGCCACGTTTTTCTTATCCATTCGTCCAATGATGAACATTTAGGTTGGTTCCAACTCTTGGCTTTTGTAAATAGGGCTACAGTAAACATGAGAGTGCAGGTATCCCTTTGACATGATGATTTCCATTCCTTTGGGTACCTATCCAGCAGTGGGATTGCTGGATCATGTGGCAGTTCTATCTGTAGTTGTTCAAGGAACCTCCATACCATTCTCCGTAATGGCTGCACCAACTTACAGTCCCATCAATGGTGTAGGAGGGTTCCCCTTTCTCTGCGTCTTCGTCAGCATTTGTTATTGTCTTTTTGATAATGGCCAGTGGGGTGAGGTGATATCTCAGTGTGGTTTTGATTTGCATTTCCCTGATGCCTTTTTTCATGTGTCTGTTGGCCATTTGTATATCTTCCTTTGAGAAATGCCTATTCAGCTCCTTTGCCCATTAAAAATTCTGTTTTGGTTTCCACTGAAAATAGCAGTGCTCAAAGGAAAGCAAACAAGAACTACTTGAGCAAAATATCTGAAATCTTTGAGGCAATGGTTTTCAAAATCATCTGGAAAATTTGGAAAGCTTATTAAAAGACAGCAGGCTGGGCCTCCAGACTCTGATTTAGTTAGTTCTGGGTTGGGGCCTGAGAATTCACATTTTAACAAGGTCCCAGGTGATGCTTATGCTACTGGTCTAAGTACCACTGCTTCAGGGCAAGGGTTTTTCGATTTTTTTTTTCCCCTGTGAAACCCTTCTGAGATGCAACATATAAAAACTGATTGAGCTACTCTGGTTAAGCAGATCAGAAGGACTCTGAGCCCAACCCACCACAGATTCCTTCCTTTCTCTCCACTGTGGTAGTATGAAAGAGCTGCTGTAGAACTTCTAGGTCTCTGGGGGATCTAGATTGAAAACTCTCACTTTAGGGGGGGGTCACAGACCTGCAAAGGCGACAAACTGCTGTGTTACCATCTGTTTCCTTAACAGATTTTTTTATATGAAAAAGAAATTATCAGGCACAGTATCATATGTTTTCTCTAATATAATATGTTGCCTTAAGTTCTGGAATAAGTTTTTGACCAAATAATTTAAGGCAGCTTAAAGGAGAGAAAAAAAATGTTTATAAATGGCATAAATTGAAGTTTTTTTTGTTTTTTTTTTTTAAAAAGATGACCGGTAAGGGGATCTCAACCCTTGGCTTGGTGTTGTCAGCACCACGCTCAGCCAGTGAGCAAACCGGCCATCCCTATATAGGATCCGAACCCGTGGCCTTGGTGTTATCAGCACCGCACTCTACCAAGTGAGCCACGGGCCGGCCCAGGCACAGTATTTTGCTGTGGATTATTGTTTGTCACAGTTACCTGCTTTAAAAATCCTCTAAGAAAATGCTCTTATAACATTAAGGAACTTGAAATAACATGTACCACATAAAAGAGATTAAACATACAAAAATGTGTTTGCTAAATTCAGCCATCAGAATGCTTGACTACAAAAGTATATAAAAGTTTTCTTTTTCCCAAATTGGTGACATTGTTATGTTA
The DNA here is from genome assembly GCF_000696425.1 of Galeopterus variegatus. NCBI lineage: Eukaryota > Metazoa > Chordata > Mammalia > Dermoptera > Cynocephalidae > Galeopterus > Galeopterus variegatus. The sequence goes on along the minus strand of NW_007727802.1, from coordinate 76,391 downwards.
ATAAAACCATAGCTTCCATTTAAGAGTATTTTATGTACAGAAATTCTAATAGATACATTTCAGTTCTTAGTAAACTTTTTTGCCTACTAAAAGTTGGTAAGTCTTTTTTTAAAAAATTAAAATAGATTTTAGTTAATTTTGTTTTGAGGTTATTTGTGGCGCTCCTTTAAATTTCCAGAGATGTTTTGAGGTCTCTCAAAATCAGAGTTAAGAATCAGTGCCTTATCAAGTTCACCAGTAATTTATATATTGCTAAATTTGGTGGTTCATTTTTTTTTTTTTTGTCTTTTTTGTCTCTTTCCGTGTCCGGCAATGGATCGCAACCCTCAGTGTTGCCCCTGTACCAGACCGGGGACCGGCAACGGGATCGCAACCCTCGGTGCTGCTCCCGCGCCTCGCTCAGCCAGTGAGCGGGAACCGGTCTGTATGTGGGATCCGAACCCTCGGGCGGGAGCGCCGCCGCGCTTCCCAAGCAGCGCATTATCCAGTGAGCCACCAGGCCGGCCCTTGGTGGTTCATTTTTAATTCTCATCTTATTTGACCTATCAGTAGTATTTGGCACAGTTTATCAGTCTTTCTTCCTTGAAACATTTTTTTCTTTTTTTAAAGATGACTGGTAAGGGGATCTTAACCCTTCGCTTGGTGTTGTCAGCACCACACTCAGCCAATGAGCGAATTGGCCATCCCTATATAGGATCCAAACCCATGGCCTTGGTGTTATCAGCACCACACTCTCCCGAGTGAGCCATGGGCCAGCCCATGAAATGCTTTTTTTTAACTTGGCTTCCAGGACCACACGACTGATTTTCCTTCTCAGTCTTTAACGTTTCCTTCTTATTTCCCCAACCTCTAAACACTGGAGTACCCCAAATTCAGTCCTGGAACTTCTTTTCTCTTTCCATATACATTCATTTCTTTCCTCTAAATACATCTCTATGCCGATGACTCCCAAATTATATCTTAAGTCTGTATCTCTCTAATTCCAGACTCATCTTTCCAACTGCCAATTTGACATTTGCACTTTTTTTTTGAGAAACACAAGCCAAACTTTTTATTTGTTCATTTCTTACACTTGAAGCACTCTTCGATGACATCCTTGGCCTGAGATTCTTTGCCATAGTCCTTAACTACTACACAACTGCAACTAGCCACTTTACAGGATTTTCACTCTCTGTCAGTTTTACAGAGGCCTACCCATTCCCCTAGTTTCTTGTTGTCATCAACCTTAATTAGGTTGATCTGGTGTTCAGTACAAGGGGCTTCCACCCACTTGACACACATAGGCTTATCACAGTTGGACGCAAGCATGCAGAGACCAGCTTGGTGCTTGTCTAAGGCTTTAGCAGCTTCACAAATTCCACGTGTTAGTCCATTGTGGATGAGGGCGGTCTTCAGCACCTTTTGTAAATCAGTATTAATGTCCATTAGTCCTGCAGCAATAATGTCTTCCTCGGCCATGGCTGTGGGTTGCAGGTAAAGCTGAATCTTGAATGCATCTGAGCCTCCAGCTCAATGTGACTAAGCGGCAGGAGGGACTATTTGCACTTTTTGTGGAGTAGGTAGCTCTAAAACTACTATCTAAAAGTGAGATTCTAATAATCTGTCTTCACCACTCCTCACCCCCACTTCAGTTTCTCTTGCTGTGAACACCAGCTTCTTTCTTCCAGTTGCTGAGGCCTAAAACTCTGGAGACTCCTGTTTTCCTTATAATCTATCAGCAAATCCTGCTGCCTTCACCTTCAGATTATAGCCACTTGGTCCGAATCACCATGCTCTCTTGCTGAGATTATTGTAGTCATCTCCATGCCTTCTTCAAAATCTTCTAATACCTTTCCTATCTCACTCAGAGTAGACACCAAAGACCTTATGAAGACCTAGAAGTTCCTTATCTGATCAGACTGCCATCACTTCTCTAATTTCATCTTTTACCATCTTCCTCTGTCTCCCTCTGTTCTAGCTATACTGGCCTCCTGCTCTTCTTAAAACACACCAGACAAACTCCCAACTCAGGGCCTTTCCACTTGACTCTTTCCTCTGCTTAGAATGTCCTTCCCCCAGATATCTCTGTGGCTCACTCCCTCATTTCCTATAGGTCTTGATGCAAATGTCACTGGTCACTCCCATCTAAAACTGCGAGCCACCCCTCCCCAACACTTCCCATCCCCTTTTCTTGCTTTATTTTTCTCCTTCACACTTATCACTGTCTAGTATCTTGTGAATTTTAGTGATTTATCTTGTTTGTTATCCGTCTTCATTACTAAAATGTAAGCTTCATGATAACATGAATTTTTTTTTTCCTTTTTGTCTTTTTTACTGACCGGTAATGGGATTGCAACCCTTGGTGTCACGCCCACACCGGGTACTGGCAACGGGATCGCAACCCTTGGTGTC
>NW_007727802.1:65617-73485 GCF_000696425.1 Galeopterus variegatus | reverse complement strand
CGGGCCGGCCCTAACATGAATGTTTTTTACTGTTCTTTTTTTTTTTTTTTGGTGGCTGGCCGATATGAGGATCCAAACCCTTGATTTTGGTGTAACAAGGCTACACTCTAACTAACTGAACTAACTGACCATCCCTAAACAAACTGTGATACGTCTTTTTCTTTTCTTTTTTTTGGGTGGCTGGCTGGTACAGGGACCTGAACCCATGACCTTGGTGTTATAAGGCTGTGCTCTAACCAACCCATTTTCTTGAAATGACAAATGATATTCCACCTTGTCCATCCAGATCAACACAAAGAAGAACAATAAAACAGTATTACTACTGTGTGAATGCTTGAATTTAATAGAGGATTTCAGTTTAAAAAATATAGAATTGGGTTTAGTTGGAAAAGTTTAATTGCTTGTATGGTTTTGTACTTGTTTGATATCAACAAAGTATGTGTAATGGGAAAAAAATCTTTAATATTTCATAAAGCTTATTGACTTAATGGCGGCAGAAGTTAGAATGTCATTTTAAAAATCCGTAGCTATATTGCTCTGGGTAAAGGAGAGATCTAAACAAAGGGGAGAAAATCACTGCATTTTAAGATAGGAGACCTGGGATTCTAGTTTCACTTGTGATCATAACTAACTGCTTGACTTGGGGAAACTCAAGCTTTCTGTGATACCCATTCCTCATCTGTAAGATGGGTATAACCCACTTATCTGTATAATACAGAAATACGGGGATCAGATAATAAAGTAGATAATGAAAAGTCACTGAAAATATATTATACATGTCCAATAATTGTAAAGTGGGTAAGTAAACTATAATGGTATACAAATAAAAGGGAATATGATGTAATCATTAAAATGATAAATATTTGGATCATCAGTACATGGAAAACATATACAGTACATTTGTACACATTGATTATAACTGTGTAAATATTTTTCCATGGTAAGGCCCTGATTAGGTGAACTAATAAAAACTAACATGTTAGCTTTAGGTGATATAACTAATAAAAACTAATATCAAGTGATTAAGCAGGCTGCATTTTATTTTCATAACAACTCTATGAAGTAGCTATTATTATTCCCATTTACAGGTAAGGAGTTGGTAATTCAGGGAGGTTAGCATATAGAGTGTGGCAGAATCAAGATTTAAATCTGGTTTGTCTGACCCCAAACTCCTCTACCATGCTTCCTTCTAAGGTAATATAGTTCATTTGTTGTATTAAGATAAAGTGATTCTATTTTTCTCCTTAAAATTGCACAAGTACAAAATAAGAGGAAGAATAAAGAAGAAAATATATTCTATACTAATGAAGAGTTACTCATTGACAGCTTTGGGAGGCAGTTAAGAGACAAAATCTTATAAATCAGAGGGATATTTTATTTATTTAACAAACACTTAATAGTACTTAGAGTACTTATAGGCACTGTTATAAGTGATTTACAAATATTAACTCATTTAATCCTCATAACAACTTTATGAAGTAGGTTATTATCCTTATTTTATAGATCAGGAAACAGAAGCACCAGGGATTAAGTGACTTGCCCCGAGCCACACACTAGTAAATGGTGGAGCTGGGATTCCAACCCACAAGATCTGGCTCCAGAAAAGAATGAGCTGTAAGCAGAACACATAGACTTGGTTATTATCCTTATTTTATAGATCAGGAAACAGAAGCACCAGGGATTAAGTGACTTGCCCAGAGCCACACACTAGTAAATGGTGGAGCTGGGATTCCAACCCACAAGATCTGGCTCCAGAAAAGAATGAGCTGTAAGCAGAACACATAGACTGAGCATTCCTATCTGCTTTGTCAGTTTAATTCACTAGACATTTATTGTTTTTCCTGTGTACCAAGCACTGAGCAAAATGCTAAGGAATCAAACATGAATAAAATATGGTTTCTGCCCCTTGAGGTAAAGATTGGAGCAAACCAACATGTTAATTATGCCCACAAAGAATTTTAGAATGTGCATTTAGAATATATGTTTTATAGGCCCTTAACATTTTTTTGCTGAGGGTTATATCCCCAAGTTGGAGAATTTTGAAATTCCTGGTTCTTCTACCTTGGTATTTTAACTTTCCCCCTAAGGTACTAAGAGCAGAGCACCACCTAGCTAAATAGGGGTGAAAAGCACCTTTCATGCTTTTAGGCTCACACTCTTGTACATGAAATTATTCATTTAGAATATAAAGGGGCTGGCCAGTTGGCTCAGGTGGTTAGAACACAGCCTTGTAACACTGAGGTAAAAGGTTCAGATCTCCATACTGGCCAGCCATAAATAAATAAATAATGAATGAATGAATGAAACCAAGTACCTGTAGTACTAGCTTGTCTTTTTTGTTACCTAATTTTTTTTTTAAATGTATGTTTGTGTTATTTCAGATAATTCAAATATTAAAAGCAAGATTCTTCCACTAAATTGCCTTTGTAATATGAGATGTATTTGTACAAACTAATAAAATATGTACTATTAAAAAAAGAAAAAAAAAGCTAGTATTAATATAGAAGCATAACACACATAGCAGAATTCTTTGGACTTAGTTATATCTCTATTTCAGTTAAGAGAAGAGACTGATTTGGCTGTTAGTGTTACATATGAAGTGTGACAGCCATACTGTCGTGTGTACATAAAACAATACATTGATTAATTCCCCTCATCTAGACAGGTGCAAGCCTGTTAAATAGCTCTCAGAATTGTTGAAGAGGTCTCTGAAGAATTACTTATCTATTGTGTTTGCCTTGGGCCTTGCTTCCTGTCTTAGTCGTTTTTACTTTCTATGAATTCTAGGAGCCCAAGTTGTGAGGCATTCAGAATTTACATCCAAAATGTAAGATCACATTTTTTATGAAAAGCATTGTTGCCTTTTTTTTTTTCCCCGGAGACCTCACATTTTTATTGGAGAGCAGCAGGCTCAGGCAGTGGTCTGGGGTTTTTTGTTTGGCTTTTTTTGGCAGCTGACTAAGATGGGGATCTGAACCCTTGACCTTAGTGTTTTAATACCTTGTGCTAACCAACTGAGCTAACCAGCCAGCGCATTGTTGCTTTTGGTGTTTAGTGAATACAGTTAGAAAGCAGGGGTGTGCTTGTAGATGGGACTATCCTCATAGAAGTAGAGTGAGGCAGAGGTTAAATGGTTCCGCTCTTTTGGAAGACGTAATATGGGATTGTAAGTGACTTATAAATATTAAGTCACTTAATCCTCATAACAGCCTTGTAAGGGTAGGAACTCTTATTAATTTTATTTTATAAATGAGGAAACCAAAGCACAAAAGATTGAATGACTTGCCTAAGGCAATAAATGATAGAATCACTGGTTTTATGGCCCTGTGTTGAAAAGGGTAATCTATATACTTTCCTTGTTTCCTTGAGAAAAAAACATTAGAATAAATATTAAAAATATTGATTTGATTTTCATTAGTAGTCAGTTTAGAACAATATTACTCAAAGGATATATATATATATATATATTTTTTTTTTTTTTATTTGTTATGTAGTTTTTTTAAAGGAGACTTTTTACCAGACAGAATTAATATTGAAAATACTTAAAGACTTGTAAATCTCCAAATTGGTGGATTTTTTTTTGCATATTTGCAGTTGAACTGCAACAACAGTTAAACTTTTGTCAAGCATGAGCTTGTAGGTGATCTCATTTTTTTGTTTGACTCTTTCAGATTTTATGGTTAAGTAAATCACTTCTTGGATAACATGAAAGTGAACTAGGAAAAAAATGAAGTGTATTGGGTTTTTAAGAGTTGATTTTTCCAGTTCCTCCAGAAGAGGGTGCTTGGTCTTTATAATTTAACATTTTAATGAGCTTTTGTTTTTCTTTAATGTAGATTGGGAGTCCTCCTCTTGATCCTTCTGAGCATTTTCTTCCTGAAGAAGAGAAACTTACTGAACAAGAGAGATCAAAAAGGTGAGCAGGCATAGAAATCAACCCTCATAGGTATTTCTACATAGTGTACATAAGGTGATTGTTCAAAAAAGCATGATATTTTCTTCTTTGAGGCACTTGTAAAGGTTACCAAATGTGGATTCTGACATGAGTAAAACCTTCACTTGCCACTTACTAGTTATGTGACCTTGTTCAAATCCGACTCTTGTTTTCTTATTTTTCCAAACCCAGCTCAAAGGGTTGGTGGGAGGATCCAGATAAATATATATGAAATTTATTTATAAATGATAAACCATTTTGGAAATACTGATTGTTTTTCTTCACAGATTTGAGAAAGTTTATACTCATAACCTATATTACCTGGCTCAAGTCTACCAGCATATGGAAATGTTTGAGAAGGCAGCCCATTATTGCCACAGTACGCTAAAACGCCAGCTGGAACACAATGCCTACCATCCTATAGAGTGGGCTATTAATGCTGCTACCTTGTCACAATTTTACATCAATAAGGTAAGCTTCTCTAAATAGTTATGTAACCGATAGTGAGTATAAACATAGAACCAATAGTACCTTGAAAATACCATCTTTTAAAAACAGGTAACTTGTATTTTACGATACAAAACTGGACAGAAAAATGCAGCCCAGTTTGCCAGTGTACTAAAATTTTGTAGTTTTTTCTTGCGTGAATTCTTTTGAGTCTTAAAATACTGAATTTTATCCAGGTAACTTGTATTTTACGATACAAAACTGGACAGAAAAATGCAGCCCAGTTTGCCAGTGTATTAAAATTTTGTAGTTTTTTCTTGCGTGAATTCTTTTGAGTCTTAAAATACTGAATTTTATCCTTTTTTTTTACATGTTGCTATCCCCTAAAATTATATATTACCTAAGACCAACTATTTTTTGATATAGGCACATTATCTCAATTCATTTTAGTGAGATGTTACCTTAAATTGCAGATTTTATCTTGTTGTAGATATAACTTTATCTTTACATAATGGTAGTCTGGTAACTAGGAGAATTTGTCTGAGGAAGTTGACTGTTAAATGTGGGCTTTGATAAAAGCATGTGATACATTTCAGTTATTTTTCAGAATTAACTCCTTTATAATAATTTTTCGATGTTGGAAATACCTCTGCTGAGTTCCACAGTTCCAGGTCTTTATGAAATACTTCTGCTGGACTGTTACACAGGGACATATTTGAGCTTCTTAGTTGTTTATCAGAATTCCTCAGAATCATGTTGATGTACTCTTAATTGATCAATTTATTTCTTTAATATTTAAGAGTTTCTAATGCTAAAACACTTTTAAGCCACCTTTCCCAACGAGATTTTCTGTTAATCCCTAATAATATATTTTAGCAATAGAAAACTTTTATTTGTATTTCTAATTCACATGCCTCTCTGAAATTTTTGGTAATTCTCTGCTTATCAGAGTTCCTTTGTTCATCTCTCTGGTTATCTGCTGCCTTATCCTTGGGCCTTTATCCTTTCTGAGCCTTTTGTTAGTGTTGGTTCTGTAAATGCGCCCTATGTTTAAAGTATTGTCCCACAGAATTTCATTCAGAAAAGCTATTAGCAGCAGAGAAAGGGCTGTGGTGACTGCAGCATCGCTTCTAGGACTTTGATCTAAGATCAAGTGTGTAAGTAACGCTGCTACATATATCAGCACATTCAGTAAACTCTAATTCTCATGAATCCATTTCATTGTGGTCATCATCAAAAAGTTTTATCCAGTGCCTCTGCTTGTGGTACCTTTTTTATAGCTGTGGCGGCGCCTTGTTCGTTCTGTTTAGCAACTTTAAAATTACACATTCACTATGATTTTAATTAACACTTAAAATTCCAGGGGTATTGATATTACTAAGATATCTAGATATTAATTTAAAGTGTGATTAAAATTTGAAGTTGTTAAGCATTACTTATGTGGAGCATGTGATAATTTCCATGAGCACCTCTTCCACCCCACACTTTTATTTTTTACCAAAATGTTTTTTAAGTTTTTGTTATAACCAGCTAAGTTATATTGCAAAAGAGGGGTTTGAACCATGTTTTCAAAATGCATTTGTCATTTGTATCATTATCATCTTCGTCTGATTCTAGTGATGAGGTTTTGCTACTTGGTGAGTCTCTGCCTGGCAGGTGCTAAAGTCCCACATTTACCAGCCACCTAGAGGGCATAAAGCACTCACTGTCGTAGCAGTTGTTGCTCTTAGGGAGCCAGTCTGGGCAAAACTGAAGTGATAGTGATGGTTAAGGAATTGTAGGGGGACAATTAAAGTTTCTTTATGTAAGCTGTAACTTTCTTTTGGCTTTCGAGTTGGAATATCAACATTTTGATCTATAGATATTGCTGGGCTAATACTACTTACAGTACCCAGCTATTTTCAAGATGGCTTCTGAATTTGCCATAATGGAGAGATACTTTTGAAGCTGAGGTTTTAAAGTCATAGCCAACCATTAAAAGTCTTTCAGGTATTACTAATATGAAGTAGATAATTCTGTTTAATGAGGGTGGCTTCCAACTAAAAGTTGGACTTTAATTTTGTCCTTCTGCTGGGTGGTCCTGTGACTTACATGACAAATACAAAATGTTTATATTAACAAGGAGATCTTCTCTAAGTGTTTGAGAAGTCTACCATGCTCAGATTTGAGTTATAAAGTCTTCAAGTGCATTGGGAAAGCAGTTTCATAAAGTTCATCTGTAGAAATATGTTTTTAAATATGTATTTAAAACCTGTTAAGAAGCCTCATTATAAATAAATTCCAAAGATTTTTAGAAGACAGTAATCTCTATCAGAATTTATCCTTTTTGCCTTTGAATAGCTAATGAAAATTAAATCTTCAATCCTCTGATAGAGTGTAAATGGTCTAAGAATTTATTGTGCATGGAACTTTGGCTATTTAAACTGAAACTAAAGGACTCTGAGGCAATTTGAGTCTAGGATGATAGCCATTCCTGTATATTTAATTTACTGATTACATACAGAGAGCTAACTTTCTATCAGCAGTAGTCTTTCAGCCAGTTTGGATTATTATTAAGAGTTTGGGGACATTGTTATTTTAATCTTTGATGTAGCTTTTTAACCAGATGATACTGTCATACGCCTTTGTTCCTTCTTAATGTTCTACAATTGTACGGGGCCTCCTTGACAGTTGTATTTATCTAATTTTATAGCTTTTCACATGTTAAGACACATTTTGCGATTATCAGTTGTAAATAAGGCTATGCAATAGTTACATCTACTCTTACTTATTTCCCCAACAGCTGTGCTTTATGGAGGCCAGGCACTGTTTATCTGCTGCTAATGTCATTTTTGGTCAAACTGGAAAGATCCCAGTCACAGAAGACAGTGAGTCTATGTAAACGTGTTTTATTATATAGCTTTTTAAAAACTTTTTATTTTGAAATTATTTTAAACTTTAGAAAAGTTGCAAGAACAGAACAAAGAACTACCATATGCCCTTCTCCTAAATACATCAATTTTTAATATTTGACTCATTGCAGTTTATTTTTCTCTCTGAATCATTTGAGAGATTACGTACATTAGGCTCCTTTGCCCCTTCAGTGTATATTTCCTAAGTACAAGAATATCTTCTTCCTTGATCATAGAACAGTTATCAAATTCAGGAAATGTAACTCTGATACAATTCTTTTCTCTTTGTGCATATTTCTATTTCATCAGTTTTCTCCATAATGTCCTGTATAGCAATTTTTTCCCAATACTGGATTAGCCAGTTCAAGATTGAGTATGACATTCAGTTTTCACTTCTCTTTCATCTAGAAGAGTTCCTCAGCCTTTTTTTCTCTTTCATCAAAAAACATTTTTGAAGAATACAAGACAGTTATTTCTTTTTTTCTTTTTTTTTTTTTTTTGTCTTTTGTCTTTTTCCGTGTCCGGCAACGGATCGCAACCCTCAGTGTTGCCCCCGTACCGGACCGGGGACCGGCAACGGGATCGCAACCCTCGGC
>NW_007727802.1:48567-64617 GCF_000696425.1 Galeopterus variegatus | reverse complement strand
CCTGTCTAGTCCTTCGAATCCGAACCCTCGGACGGGAGCGCCGCCGCGCCTCCCAAGCGGCGCACTATCCAGTGCGCCACCGGGCCGGCCCCAAGACAGTTATTTCATAGAATTTACATTAATTGAGGTTTGTCTGATATTTCCTGATACCAAGATTCAGATTATACTTTTTTGGTTGGAATACTACATGCATAAATGATATATCCAAATATCAATCTTTTAATTATAGTGTTTTATTTAGTCTTGAAAAATCACAGTTAACATGTATATTTGGGTCATTTAACAAGTTTTGTAATAAGTTCACAAATTTCTTTATCTTCTGTTTGATTCTTTTGTCTTTCTTTATCTTCACCATTGAACGGTGTGTCCCACCTAAGAAGCTTTAGATTTTGAAATATCCTGTTTTCTTTACAAATGGACATTCTAATTGTGGATCAGTACAGTAAAGAGGCTCTGAAAAGTTAAAGGAGTATACATTATAAAATTGAATAGTTGAATAGTTGGTTACTTTCCTTAATTTATTCACTATGTTGAACTACTTGTAGATTAGTCAAAGTCTAAAAGGCACTTATCTCTACAAAAAATTAATGAAAACTAAAATACCAGTGAGATATTTTGTTTTTATTCTTCAAAATAGAAAGCTAAAAAAGTGACATTGTCCACTGATTTCAAACTGCTTTCATTGGACATCCTCATATATTGTTGGTTGGAGTATTTGTTGAAAAGAATTTGGCTGTATGTGTTAGAACATTTGAAATTGTGTAAATTCTTTGACTCAATGAATTCCACTGCTAGTGGGTTTTTTTCCCTCTGCTTCAGTGAGGATCTGTTATGTTTATAATCAGGAAACAGTGATATAAAAAGAAAACAGTACACAGTGAAAATTACAACTGTGACCATTAATTTAGACAAACCACGTGTGTAATTTTAGCTCCGGAAGCTGAAGGAAGTGTGCCAGAGCTTTATCATCAAAGAAAAGGGGAAATAGCAAGATGCTGGATCAAATATTGTTTGACTCTCATGCAGAATGCCCAACTTTCCATGCAGGTAATGTAGTCAAAAGTTGCCCTTTTCTTTCTTAAATGAGCAGGATGTGAATAAAAGCTTACAGTGAGGATTATGCCCATTGGCCTCGCTGTATGTTTATTATGAAAGGCATATAGAGTGTTCTCGTAAATATTTATTTTTTGCCTTCCTCATCTCTACCTTTTATTTATTTATTTATTTCTCTGTCTCTCTCTGTCTCTCTCTCTTTTTTTTTTTTGGCAACTAGCTGGTATAAGGATTGAGTCCTGGACCTTGGTGTTATCAGCACCACACTCTAATCAACGGAGCTAACTGGCCAACCCCATCTCTACCTTTTAAAATCTTACTCACCATTCAAGGCCTATCTTTTTTTTTTAGTAATATAAGTATTTTATTCTCTCACCATGTTCTTTTTTTGGGGGTGGGGGAGTGACTGGCCAGTATGGGCTCAAGACCTATCTTAAATACCACCTCTTCTTAAAGACTTTCCTTTGGCTAGAATAGAAGCTCCTTGAGAGGTGGCATCTGCATCATATTTTTACTATATCATTCTCTCTGGACACAATAGGTTCTCGGTGAATATTTGTTGAATGAATAATTCCTTATCCCCTACAGATATCATCTCCCTCCTTTAAGTTCATTAGAATTTTTCTTGCCCTTTCCTAACTCACTTAAATTCTGTTTTGTATTATCCCTATTTGTATTCTTATCTTATTCCTTTATCTCATTTTGGACTGTAAGTTATTTGATGGTAGGAGGTAATTCTTGCTTATCCATATCCTTTGTGGTGTTATCTTACACATAGCATGGACTTGATAAAATCTGATAAAATCTAAAAGTGTAGACTTTTATGAACTAGCTTATGTAATAGTTCAAGTGTAGAAGCAGAACTGATCACAGTGAAGAGCATGTACTCTGGAAACATACTATTTAGGTAAGAACCCCAACCCTGCTGTTTTGTAGCTGCGTGTTATTGGTAATTTACTTAATCTCTCTGTGCCTCGGTTTCCTCATAATTAAGATGGGGTAATAATAGTACCTACACAATACGAGGGTACTTCAAAAAGTTCACGGGATAGTAGAATTAAAAAACAATACGAATCTTTCCATGAACTTACCCTTGTACTGTTGTTGTGAGAGTTAAATCAATATTATGTAAAGGCCTCAGAAAAGTGCTGAGACATACTAAGTCCTCAGTAAATGTTATCATCATTATCACAAATCTATACTGAATCCTAGTTCCTAACTACTAAGGAGAAACATAAAATAAATCATTTGGATGCAATATACTAAGTGTAGATACATAGGAGGCTTTCCTGGGGGAGTGATTCTTATTTTTCTATTTGCATACTTTAGGTATAATAATTTTTAATAAATAATATAGAAGCTGGTGAAACTAATAAATAAAACTTAACAAGTGTAGATACATAGGAGGCTTTCCTGGGGGAGTGATTCTTATTTTTCTATTTGCATACTTAAGGTATAATAATTTTTAATAAATAATATAGAAGCTGGTGAAACTAATAAATAAAACTTAATGAACTAATGAACCTCAAAACCTCAGAAACAGGTCTTGATAAGATGATATCATTTTAGAAGTAAATGATAGGCATATTAGGGAATGAAAGGAAGTAGGGAGAACTGTGGGATTTTATGTCTAGAGAAGTTAGGAAGAGCTGTCAGCTTTCATCTGGTCAGGCAAGGAAGACTGTTGGAAAGGAGGGTTGAAGGGACAATAGGAGCGAAAAAACAGTGGTTAATGAGAGAAAGCAGGCCAGAGGGCATGTAAATAAACAAGGAGCCTAGGAAGCAAGGAAATAAACAAGTTGTAGAGACTTTGGACTTGTGTTTGAAGTAATTGTGTCAATCAAAAGGCACTATTGTTTAACTCTTACCCTTCATTTAGTTGATGTTTCCAGCCTGGGAACTGGAACTTATCACCTGAGTTTAAGCTCAGATAGTTGCTATGGTACTATAAAATGCTCAGATTTTCCTTAAGCTGACTTTACTTAATTTACTTAATTTATTTTTTAAGACTAGTCAAGTGCAGTAGTGAGAAGGAGATAAAGATTAGAATAGGGAGTTCCATCTGTAACTGACTATGAACAGTCAATTGAGATAACTCACTACTAGGTGGGAAAAAACAGATGTTCATCAGCTGATGAGCAGATAAACAATGCAATATACAGTGAAATATTATTCAACTAAAAGTAGGAAAGAAATTCTGATATGTGCTATAACATGGATGAACCTTCAAAACTTTATGCTAAGTGAAAGAAGCAAGTCACAAAAGACCACATATTATATGATTTAATTTTTAGGAAATATCCAGAATAGACAAACCTATAGAGACAAAAAGTAGATTAATGGTTGCTTAAAGCTTAGTGGGGAGGGGGAAAGGGGGAACCCCCCCACCCAAAAAAAAAAAAAAACCCACAATGAAATACCACTTCACACTCACTAGAATGGATATAATTTAAAAAGCCAGGTAAGTAGTGGAGACTGTGGACAACTAGGAGGAAGCCTCATGTATCCGTGGTGGAAATGCAAAATGGTTCAGCTGCTTTGGAAAACAATCTGGAAGTTCCTCAAAAGTTTAAACATAATGTTACCCTATGACTCAGAATTCCACTCTTAGGTATTTGTATCTACCCAAGAGACCCAAAAAACATACGTCCACACAGAAATGTTTGTAGCAGCATTACTCACAATAGTAAAAAGGTGGGAAAAAACAGATGTTCATCAGCTGATGAGCAGATAAACAATGCGATATACAGTGAAATATTATTCAACTAAAAGTAGGAAAGAAATTCTGATATGTGCTATAACATGGATGAACCTTCAAAACTTTATGCTAAGTGAAAGAAGCAAGTCACAAAAGACCACATATTATATGATTTAATTTTTAGGAAATATCCAGAATAGACAAACCTATAGAGACAAAAAGTAGATTAATGGTTGCTTAAAGCTTAGTGAGGAGGGGGATAGGGTGAACACACACACACACAAAAAAAAAAAAAAAAAAAAAAAGAGATAACTCACTACTTTCAGACGAGCATTTTTTTTTAACCTCAACATCATCCTTTAATCATCTGTGCATTTATCTGAAAGGGCTTCTTCAATTCAAGCTTAAAAACATACACAAATTTATTAAGTATTTATTCATGCCATCTCTATGCTAGTCATTGTCCAAGGTTCAAGAGATACAGTGATGAACAAACATAGACATGGTCTTTGACTTCATGTAAAACTGCAACTTTGATAAGTTCCACAAAGGAGAGGCACATGATGTGAGAAGGCATAGTAGGAGGAAAGAACACTCGGAGCAAGTTCTGGGGATGAGTAGTCTCCTAGACTGGAGAAAGGAAGGTACGCCATTCCAAGGAGCTGAAGTAGCATGTTTGAAAGTTCAGTGCATAAGGGGGCGTGGTATCAGAAGGGATGGAACAAAGGCCAGTGAGGCTGGAGCAGAGCAATGGGGAGTGTGATACAGAGTTAAGTTAGAAAGGGGCTAGCACAAGCAGGGCCTTGAAAGATTGTTGTCTTTGTCTCAAGAGCATTTGGAAGCTTTGAAAGGTTTTTGGAAAGATCAGTAGAGAGACAGTATCAGGTGAAAAGAAGAAAAGGCCTTGGGGTTGACCATTGAGGAAACTGAGGCTTAATTTTTTTGGCCAGGAAGAGCTTATTCTATTTTTGAATCATCTTAGCTCTTTTTTTTGGTGTCCTGGAGGTAGGGGAGATAATTTAAACTATGAAGGTAAACTTAACTCTGTTTTCACTTAAGTGTCTTTTAATATCTCAGTATTATATTTTACTAAGTAACTTACAGCATAAATGTCATCTCCTTAATCCTTTTTTTTGGGTGGCTGGGCAGGTACAGGGATCCAAACCCGTGACCTTGGTTGTTGTAAGGCTGTGCTCTAACCAACTGAGCTATCTGGCCAGCCCCATCTCCTTAATCTTAATGACATCTCTGTGAAATATTTTTACATTACAGTCTTACTATAATGTTAAAATTTAAACACTACCACTAATATATTACATGTATATGTTTCACAGTTTTCAAAGTACTGTCATATGCAGCGTTTATTGAAGGAATAACCATAAATGAGTTTGAGTTCCCTAGAAAGGCTAAGTCATATATAAGTGGCTTATCTATTTTATTTTTTTAAAAACTTTTTTCACATTTCTTGAGTTTTTAGTATAATTGGAAGAAAGAAAGAAATTTTAAAAGATGTTTAAGATTATAATACCTCCCCGAACTGGACTTGGAGAGTTTTCTTTTCTTTACTCTAAAATTTGCTTTAATATTATTTGACAGCAGGAGATGAGTGTCCTACTTAACCATAATTTACTTTTTTTTTTCCCCCAGGACAACATAGGAGAGCTCGATCTTGATAAACAGTCTGAACTTAGAGCTTTAAGGAAAAAAGAGCTAGATGAGGAAGAAAGCATTAGGAAAAAAGCTGTGCAGTTTGGAACCGGTGAACTCTGCGATGCCATCTCTGCAGTGGAAGAGAAAGTGAGCTATTTGAGACCTTTAGACTTTGGAGAAGCCAGAGAACTTTTCTTATTGGGTCAGCACTATGTCTTTGAGGCAAAAGAGTTCTTTCAGATTGACGGTTATGTCACTGACCATACTGAAGTTGTCCAAGACCACAGTGCTCTGTTTAAGGTACTTGCATTCTTTGAAACCGACATGGAGAGACGGTGCAAAATGCATAAACGCAGAATAGCCATGCTAGAGCCCCTAATTGTAGACCTGAATCCACAGTATTATTTGTTGGTCAACAGACAGATTCAGTTTGAAATTGCACATGCTTACTATGACATGATGGATTTGAAGGTTGCTATTGCTGACAAGCTAAGGGACCCTGATGTACACATCATCAAAAAAATAAATAATCTCAATAAGTCAGCATTAAAGTACTACCAGCTCTTCTTAGACTCCTTGAGAGACCCAAATAAAGTATTTCCTGAGCATATAGGGGAAGATGTTCTTCGCCCTGCTATGTTAGCTAAGTTTCGAGTTGCCCGTCTCTATGGCAAAGTCATCACTGCAGATCCGAAGAAGGAACTAGAAAATTTGGCAACATCATTGGAACATTATAAATTTATTGTTGATTACTGTGAAAAGCACCCTGAAGCTGCCCAAGAAATAGAAGTTGAGTTGGAACTTAGTAAAGAGATGGTTAGCCTTCTCCCAACAAAAATGGAGAGATTCAGAACCAAGATGGCCCTGAGTTAATCCTTGTTTTTAAAGAATGGAAATGTACAATATTGAGGTGACTTTTCCTTAGTCAAACAGGCCCAATTCCATTGTGATACTTACCTATTTAGCCAGATGAGTGCAGTTTGAGCTTGACATACACACAGACCAACTGAGTCTTTCCTAGGACCTTAACATAAAGTTAATTAATAATTTCTACCCACCTAATTATGTAAATTGCCTTGTTAAAATGACATGTGATTTGTAGTTTAGATTGCTTGTTCTTATTTAAATATAAATATTTCCTGCCTCAGTTTCTAAATGTAGATTCTTTATTGGCTAGTACATGATAAGATTCCTTACTAGGAAAAATGCTGGGTGATGGACCTGGTAAACAAGCCTGTTACTATATTAAAATTGAAAAATAACTTTCTGTAGTTATTCTTTGTAAAAATATTTACTTTCCTAAATTCCCAAAGAAATCTTTCCCTTTTGAAGATACTCAAAACTAAGTTATGTTGTTGTCAAGTGTTGTAAAATGGTTTGTCTCAATTATAGGGGTAAAAGGCCTTGTTGGAAATATAATAAGTTGACTTGTTTCACTAATAAAAACTTCCATTTCCTCTTTTGTTTTCTTGTAAGAATTGGTTTTATTTTTTGACACTTCAAAGGTATTAGGTTCTTTGAAGCCATAGAAGAATATTTCTTCAATAACATCATGCAGTTAGAAAGCATTAAAATATCATTTATTTAATAAATATTTATTGATCTACTATCTTATTGAGCAATCTTATTGACTGCAGTTTCTTATCAGAAGGTCCTGGTATATTTATAAGCCCTTTAAGCACTGTTGAAAAAGGATATGTACATCATAACTAAACATTGTTAATATATGTTACTAATTTTAAGAAATACAGAATTGAAATGGAGTCCCTATCTGCCATGCCATCAAGATCAGTTGTAAAATTTAATATAGAGAATTAGTCTGTGTTGGCTTGCCTATTAATTTGCTTCTGAAAGCTCAGGATTAGGTCAACTCTAGGTTTCTGTAATATTTTTATATATATACACAAACACATGTATATGTACAGTAATAACCTTGCTTTTCCTTTGAGATCAATTTGCCAGGAAAAAAACCTTTGAGTTTAACAGTCAGCCATGTATAACTTACTCAATATTTAACTAATATTTGTGAAAGTCTACTATGGGTCAGGCACTGTTCTTACTTTTCTAAGCATAGAGAGTACCGTGATGAACAAGATCAAGGTCCTGCTGTCATGGAGCAAGTAAACAAATAAGCAAATTAATTTCTGGTCATAGATACTATTGAGAAAGGAAAACGAAGTTATATGGTAAACATTTAATGGGAAGGGGTGCTGTTTTGGCTATGGTGATGTGGGAAGGCCTTTGAGAAGGTGGGAGGTGACATCGAGCTGAGAACTAAATGGGGGAAAAATGTAGCCAAGTCATCATTGATAGAGTATTACAGGGGATGCTAGGCTGCAACAAGCTTAGGAAGGAGTTTGGCATGTTAGAAGATATGACAGGCCAGTGTGGCTGGAGCAGATGAGGGTGAGGAGTGGGATGGTGTGGGGTAGAGGTAGGGAGTCTGGATGGGGAGGCCTCTTTAGATAGATCAGGATAAGGAGTTTGGATTTTATTCTAGGTGCAGTGGGAACCTTTCTAGAATTTTAAAAAGAGGAGTGGCATCATCTGATTGGATTTTTTTTTTTTTTTTGTCTTTTGTCTTTTTCCGTGTCCGGCAACGGATCGCAACCCTCAGTGTTGCCCCCGTACTGGACCGGGGACCGGCACCGGGGACCGGCAACGGGATTGCAACCCTCGGTGTTGCTCCTGCGCCTCGCTCAGCCAGTGAGCAGGAACCGGTCTGTATGTGGGATCCGAACCCTCGGGCGGGAGCACCGCCGCGCTTCCCAAGCGGCGCACTTATCCAGTGCACCACCGGGCCGGCCCCTGATTGGATTTTTAAGAGACTACTCTGGCTCCTAGGGGAGGAAGCGGGGAGGGGGCGGAACCAGGGGAAGCAGGGAGACAAGCTAGGTTCTATTAAGGTTAATCCAAGTGAGAGACAGAAGTGGTTTGGACTAGTGTGATGGAATGGGAATGGACAGAAGTGGATAAATTCAGTGTGTGTTTTGGAAGTAGAACCACAGGATATGCTAAAGGGCTAAATGTAGGGCATGAGGAGATAAGAAGAATCAAGAACCATGTTAAGGTGAGGAAGTATGCAGGTGAAATGTCCTTGTGGGGGAGATGGGTTAGAATTAAGAGTTCTGTTCAGGTCATGTTGAGTTTAGGATGTTGAGCTTGAGATGAAATGATTGCTATTTTATAACATCCTTTCATTAGACTTCAACAGAAGAGCAAGGAGGCAAAAGGGAGGGAGGGAGGGGCCGGCCCGTGGCTCAGGCAGGAGAGTGCGGCGCTGACAACACCAAGGCCACGGGTTCGGATCCTATATAGGGATGGCCGGTTCGCTCACTGGTTGAGCGTGGTGCTGACAACACCAAGCCAAGGGTTAAGATCCCCTTACCGGTCATCTTTAGAAAAAAAAGGGAGGGAGGTTTGTTGAGGCTAGAGATAGGGCACTGCATCTCACACTGCATCTCAGCTACACTCAAGTCTTCAGCCCTCTTTTGAGAGCTGATTCTAGAACAACCCCCCTGTTACAAGCCTTTTTTGATATAGCAGTTTTCCTACCAACATTATTCAACTTCATAACTTCATTTGTTTGTTTATTTAACAAATACTGAGCTCTTTTGCATGCTAGGCATGGTGCTCAGCTTCGAGAATATGATCTCTAAGGCACAGCCTCTTCAATCTTAGGCTTTCTTCTGCCCAACTGTGTGTTACTCAACTTTAGTTCAAAGATAAAATTCCAGGAAAGCAGGCAGTGCTCTGAAAACCAGTTTTTATCCAAATAACTATCAACATACTCTGTTATTTATCATTTCCTGTCTGTGTGACTTTCATACTTAAAATATGAAAGACTTTGTCTTTGGTTATCAGCAGAAAATCTTGCCTGCTTTGCAGCCCTGCACTCTGTTCACACAGCCTATTCCACAAACACTGCTTTCCCTGAGTGTGGCTTCCCGAAGACAGCTGCCTTCCAAGATCTCATTGCTTCTCTAGACCAGTACTTCTCAAACTTTCTGGTCTCAAGGCCCTTTCCACTTAAAATGTACTGAGGACACTAAAGAGCTTTTGTTTGTGAGTTATGTCTCCCTACATTTACCCTGTTTCAAATCAAAATTGAGAAATTTTTTTTCCTTTTTGTCTTTTTTACTGACCAGTAATGGGATTGCAACCCTCAGTGTCGCGCCCGTACCGGGGACCGGCAATGGGATCGCAACCCTCGGTGTCGCGCCCGCACCATGCTCAGCCAGTGAGCGGGAACCGGTCTCCACATGGGATCCAAACCCTCGGTGGGAGCGCTGCCACGCTCCCAAGCGGTGCACTCTCCAGTGCGCCACCGAGCCGGCCCCAAATTGAGAAATTTTAACAATTTATGTTAAAATGACAATAATAAACCCATTGCATTTAAACATAACCTTTTATGAAGGTAATTATTTTTCAAAACAAAAATAAAAGAGTGGCATATTTTATATTTTTTGCAAATATCTTTAATGTGCGGCTTAATAGGAAACAGCTTGATTCTCATGGCTGTTGTGATAAAACATGTCATGGAGCCTTTGGAAAACCCCACTGTTCATATGTAAGACAATGAGAGTGAAAAAGGTAGTTTTATTCTTAGGAAAATAGTTTCATGGGACCGCCCCTCTCCCCCCTGCTGCCCCAAGTTTTCCTGGACCGCCCTGGGAGAACTGCCACCCGGGACTATTCTGTGGTTAGCATAGTGCAGAGTGAATGATGTTGAGGGTTGGTTTAGGAAACTGATATGGCTGTGATGGTTGGTTTAGGTATCATATCCAAAGAAGAAATTGAATCCCTCTATTAGTACATGTTGGTTTTGGTTGAGGCTAAGTTCATGGCAATGTCATGTCTTTAATTGTTATTTTGCCACAGAATATATTGGATTTCTTGGCAATTCTGGGTTCTCTAATGCTGTTTTATCTGCTTGAACTCTGCTAAAGCTATATGTTTCATTATTGTTTTCATCTGTTATTGTAGAGGTGCTG
This sequence comes from Galeopterus variegatus, assembly GCF_000696425.1. Lineage (NCBI taxonomy): Eukaryota > Metazoa > Chordata > Mammalia > Dermoptera > Cynocephalidae > Galeopterus > Galeopterus variegatus. The sequence goes on along the minus strand of NW_007727802.1, from coordinate 54,222 downwards.
AAGGGTAATTAAGGTCTCTTTGCCACCTAGACAGTTGGTTTGTTATTTTCTGTGCTAATTTTGCAAAATCTTACATGAAATAATATGCCCGGAACCCTTAGAAGTGTTGGCAGCATGATAGAATTTTGGCAGATTTAATGGCCTATCAGAGCCACAGATTTATGTCAAATAACCTTTTGTTCCTCTTTTCCCCACCCCTAAAGTCAATTACTGGAACAAAGACTACATACTGAGCTAATAAAAAATGCTTCTTGTGACACAAAAGTTCTTTGCAATTTTCTTCTCAGTCTTGCTAGATGTAGACAACTAAAAAGCTGAAGGCATCATTTATTCATTCACTTCATTCATTCATTTAATTATTCAAGGAGATATATTGAATGGCTGTTATTGGAAAACTGCATATTACCTGTCAATCCTGAGCAGTTGTCTGAGAAAAATGTTGCAATTTGTATATGAATCTGAGGTCTTTCAGACAGCAGAGGCTATCTCGTGGGGAAATCCTAGTTATTAAGAACAGATTTGTTTAAATGCCATTCTCATTTCCTTGATGTTATTCTCGGGAGGCCACACCGGGTGAAGGAGAGACTTTTCTTCTTCCTTTACAATTCCTTTGGGAAATTTGTTGCAATTGCGTGTAATTTAGTGGGGTTTTTTGGGTTATCCCTATCCTCAGATCACAGTTTGAGCTCATGCTCTCAGTTTCTCCCTGAATTATGTGAGAGAAAGGGCTTGATAAAGGTATGTATTTTTACTTTTGTCTTTGTTTTTGTTTTCAACTAGAAAATAGACATGTCCACATTTCAAATGCCATTTGTTTTGGTCAATCAACTTTTTTGTACTTGGAGTTGGCAAACTTTTTCTGTAAAGGGCCAGATGGTAAATATTGTAGACTGTGTCATGACTACTCAAAGCTGCTGTTGAAAGCAGCTACAGATAATAGGTAACAAATGAACATGGCTGTGTTCTAATAAAACTTGACTCACAAAGCCAGTGGCAGGCCAGATTTGGCCTATGGGCCGTAGTTTGCTAACCCTTGCTTTTGCTGATTTACTTTTAAAGATCCTTTTTTTTTTTTTGGTGGCTCGCCGGTATAGGGATCCAAACCCTTGACATTATAACTCCATGCTGTAATGAGCTGAGCTAACTAGCCAGGCCTGGAGTTTCTCTAACACCTTGTATATAATATACTTATATAAGCCAACATTATCGAGTACTATCTAATCTATTCTAGACATTATGCTAAGCACTTTATATGCATTCTCTAATTTAATTGTCTCAAAAACTCTATGACACGAATATTGTTATCTTCCTTTTACAGAATGTGAAACTGAGGCTTAGAGAAAGCCAAGGTCACATAGATAGTAAGTGGCAGAGCTATTCGAACTAAGGTCAATATGAATATCTTACACAGTTCACAAGCTGCTGGTTCTATCAATTTTAGTTTGAAGGGACTATAAGAAGGGACTACACCTCAAGTAAAATTGCTGACAAACCACTAAGGCTGGCAGAAGGTATAATAAGGGAAGGTTAGCCTAAAATCACACATTGTCCAAAACATAAGTATAGCTATATGATACAGATTTTAGAAAGTTATCCATTTTTTTCTAAGTAGCTGTTGCAGTGTTTCCAAACTTTCTGTAACACCATTAGTTCATGTCTGTTTTTTGATTATCACAATTGTTACTAATCATGGGGTATGAAGACAGAAAATGCAAATACGTTAAGGCAATGATTATATTTTTTCAGTGGTCAAGTGTATATAGATGCATTCATATTGTAGGCAGCAGTACACAAATGGATGGATTTCTTAGAAAAAAATTAATTGGAGAAAGGCCATAATATCCAATCCTATTGTTTTTTATTATATTTACTATTATCATTATTATTAGACTGACAAAACCTAGGATGGGGGAAAAAATTCAAGAAAGCAACCAGGAGCGATATGTCAAGGAGAAATTCTGGAGACCGTACAGCTCCCCTAAAGCCTCACCTGTGTAACCCATATAATCCAACCAGACGCTTTAAGCCAACAATCTCTTTCTCAGGAAGGTCATGACCCAATATTAAGTTTCATCTTCAGGGAGTGACAAGAAGGCCTTATACATGCTCTGTGTGAAAATGGGTTTCAAAAATACAGTCAAGAAGAATAAACTGGAGAATGTGCTGGATGATATGCTGAGCCTGACATGCCCTGCTGCAGCCACATACCAACTTTATCGGTCTGGAGCTCTTGCCCCCACTTCCTCCCGAATCATCTCACTCACTTTTTCTCTCCTGGTTATCTTTACTCATTTTGCCTTTCCTGTTACCACTCTAAGTCAGAAGACTCATTACTCTCCACCGTCATCTGTAATCTCATGTGGATGGTTTTGACACTTTTAATTTTCATCCAGAAGCTATTGCTTGGACACTAAGAAAATGATACAATCATGTAAGAAGTTAGAACAATAAGAAAAGAATAATCTCCAGTCTGCTCTACGGATTGTGCAGGACTGTAGGATGGCGTATGTTACGAATTTATTGCCCTTTTAGACTTGTAAGTTTTGAACTCTGCTTCTGAGTAGTTATTCTTTCATCTGTTTTTTTCTGTGTGTGGAGCCCATAAAACCTAATTACATTCCACGTATGAACAAGGAGAAATGACTCCCAAGCTTATCTGGAAAAGTAGCTAAGTTTCACTCATTGAGGATGTGCCAGAGTGTCCCAAGTTGTAAAAAGTTAAGTAATTCAACAGGTCTGTTTCTTACCTTTTTCATTTGAAAATAAGGTACATAGATCTTATCACATGAATTCAAAAAAGCATATACATTAACTGTATATGGTATGTTTGGAATGATCTGACTTAAAGTATGGTTATGTGTTATAAATGAAAGTCACTTTGAGTTACCTTCGGGTGTGTACGGAACTAGGCAGACACCCTCCAGGGCAGCTGATAATATAAGGGGTGAGAGGCAGGGGTGACCGCTGTTCAGCAGAGATGGTACTAAGCTGCCATAGACAGAGAAAACAAAGATGAGAGTGCCTCCCAAAGTTTGTGGAAAAATAGAATCGAAAGATAATACAATCTCTCCATGAGCTTTCTGAAGTACCCTCATATAATTATCCCAGTTATTCAGTAGCCACCAACTGTTATTAAGTAAATGTAGAAACAAATCCCTGCTGCTCACCATGGAACAATGCAGAATTTCCAGTGTGAGAAGCAGCTTATTTAGTAATCAGTACTTGGATTTGGAGCTCATGTTTGAAATCTATGAGGGCACTTCAAAAAGTTCATGGAAAGATTTGTATTATCTTCCAATTCTATTTTTCTACAAACTTTTTGAAATACTCTCGTCTTTAGATCATAGTTTTAATAATAGGTTGTATTAGCAGAAGCTGTAAGGCACTGTTTCCCAGAGTCATGTCCCTGGACTACTTGCATCAGAATCATTTAAAGGTATTTATTAAAATGCAGATTCCTAGGCTCTAGCCCAGACCTAATCAGAAACTCTGGGGGTGAGGTACAGGAATCTATACTTAGTTGAACCCCGTGTGATTCTTACCTACATTAAAGTGCAAGAATCCCTGCTCTTGGAGTTAAAAGCAAGAAGTTAGACCTACAGAATGTTGGAGCAGCTTTTACAAGAAGCATCCTGAACCAGAAAGTTATCCTGTGCCTTTGGTTCCCAAGGGGAACCCAGCGTGGGGACAGAGGGACATAATGAACATTCCTAGCAGCCTTAGGTAGCCTATTTGCTGCACCTCCTTTCCTGGAGCTCGCTTTAGTGGGGGAGAATTCTGCTGTGTGCATGCCAGCTGGGGACTGAGGCTGGTAACCATAGCACTGAGTCTCAGGACCCAAAGGGAAGTCTGCCAGATGGAAGTTAGGCACTCCTTAGCAACCCTTCAAGAATGTTCTAGATTGCCTCAAGGGAGGTGAGGAAAAGGAAGGAGGTTGTTTGACTAGGAACACAGACTGGGCAATCAGCAATTCTTGAGGGATTTGGATGGAAATACCCAAATGGTCATCCCATTGGTGTGGTATTAACTATTTACTCTGCAGTATAGAGCCAGGACCATCTCTCAGGAACATGACAAGTTTGGCGTAGAAGAAAGGCATCTGGCAACATCTGGTTAAAACGAAGATTGAGGGTCTGCTTATGAGGAAGCAATCCCTTGTCCTACAGCAGACAGAGCATCTCTTCCCTGGGGAAATCTCTAACTTGCAGGATGGAGGCATATGTTTGTATCTTGAACCTGCCATTAGTGCTATCTTCCTTTGGAAGGGATGAGAGTCACGTGCCAGGTGGATGAGAGCCTGGAACTCTGTGAAGAGAAAAATGCAGCCCTCCCCTCATATCTCTGCAGCCAGCCAGCCCAAATATCAATGTATGCATATATAGTGCATACCATCCAATATGCCAGTGTATGTGCATACAGCATATGGTGGACTTAGTCTTGGACTGGAGGTCTAGGGACCTCCTTGCTGCTAAGCCCAATGGAAACATTTTAGTCCTCAGCATTCCTGATCTCTTCATCGTATGGCATTTGATGGACTACTCCTTGACGCTCTTTCCTCCTTTTCCACGACACAGCACTCTCCCATTCTTCTACAGCACCAGCCTTTCTTCTGTTTCCTTTAAGGGCTTTTTCAATCTATCACCTAACTATGATAGTCCTTAGATCCTTAGGATTCTGACAGAGGTTCTTTTTTTTTGGCAGCTGCCGATATGCAGATCTGAACCCTTGACCTTGGTGTTGTAACACTGTACTCTAACCAACTGAGCTAACCAGCCAGCCTGATGTCAACCATTCTTTTTTTTTTTAATCAGAGGTTTATTTTATTAATATTATTTTTTTTTACATTCTATGAGTTGTTGCAGAGCAGTTAGGAGGAAGGGGGAGAGGGGAAAGGGGAAGGAAATGTGATGGAAGAAGGAGAAAGGAGGAGTGGTAGGATTGAAGCCTGTGGCACCCCCCACATTCCCACAGGGGAGACTGGGGGGCTTCCATCAGTGGCTTGGTCATTGCCAGGCTGGGTGCAGATGTCAGGGGTGTGGTAAAAGCCCTGCCTCCCGCCTCCCCGGCTTAGGAACCCTGGGCCCTTCTTGCTGTGGCTTGGTGGTCATCACTGGGCTTTTTGCTTGTGTTGGGAGGTGTGACCAAGGCCCTCAGCCCCCCGCTGCCCCGCCTCAGGAGAGCCCGGAGCACTTCCTGCGGCAGCTCAGTCATCGTCACTGGGCTCCAATGTCATCCATTCTTAAGATACTAGTTACCATCTATATCTAGTTCTTAATCATTTTGGTTCAGTTATCCCCAAATTAGTAGAATTAGTTGAATGCTACTCTGTCGCATGCACACACACATACTTGCATTCATTCCCCTCTCTTTTTTTGGTCCATCAGTCATAAAGATTTATTCAAAGCCTACTATTTGGCAGGCATTGAGCCATATTACATAGACCACCAGTATGCTTTCATTTAGATTGCATTGTGATAAAAACAAAGGATAAGAACAAGAAATGCACTAATACAATACGAGGTATCGAGTTGTTTGTTGGGGTAGAAAAGAGAATAATAATCCAATACAAGCGGTAAACATCTCCAGTCTGATGATATGGGAGGTTGAAGGGTAATTGTAAGAAAATAATCTAAGTGATTCATTTTCAGAAATGAC
>NW_007727802.1:47583-48249 GCF_000696425.1 Galeopterus variegatus | reverse complement strand
TCATTTAGATTGCATTGTGATAAAAACAAAGGATAAGAACAAGAAATGCACTAATACAATATGAGGTATCGAGTTGTTTGTTGGGGTAGAAAAGAGAATAATAATCCAATACAAGCGGTAAACATCTCTAGTCTGATGCTATGGGAGGTTGAAGGGTAATTGTAAGAAAATAATCTAAGTGATTCATTTTCAGAAATGACTTATCTGAGGGTGTTTTAACCGGTTCTGGCCCAGCCTGAAAGTTGTCTGACTTGTCCAGGCCATTCCTGGAGAGTCACTGAACAGGTAGAGCTCTCCTTGAGATGGTAATTAGTTACTAGCCCCCATTGTTTTCTTCATTCCATGGAATTTCTCCTTACACAGGGCTTTAGCAGGCCTTTTTCGTCGGCTTGTCCTGAGACTTCAGACAAAGAAATTTCTTACAAGGGGGTAATAAATTGGGGTAATAAATCTTAGGCATTTTCTGGGAAGATTGTGCAACCCATAGTACTGTCAGCTGCCGTGAGCCATCCTGCTATATAGGGAACGGCATGGGAGGCTGAGGAGTGATGCCCCTTGTCCTGCAGGCTACAAGGGTGTCCCATGTGTGTGGTACGGCTCCATGGAAGTTCTCGTTTGTTCACCTTTGGTTGCCTGACAAGGCTTCCCAGAATTAAACAGCCTAAA
>NW_007727802.1:46250-46916 GCF_000696425.1 Galeopterus variegatus | reverse complement strand
GGGACAAAGTGAAAAGTTAAATGATCCTACTCAAACTAACAAAAACACACTATATCATTCTATTTGGTCCTGAAGAAAAAGCTGATCTCAGAAAAAGCTTTGGGACTATTAGCATCATCAAATGCTCAGAAAACACATCCAAAAGAACTGTCATGCTTTGCCGAAGCTGTTTGCTAGAGTATGGAGTCCTAGCAAGCAATATTTGCACAACATAAAAACACTTTTTAAAAAATAATATATTTTTTATTTAACTTTTCCAGAAATAATGCCTCCCCCAAGTTTTAAGAAGAGATATATTTTTCCCTGAAAATTTTATTCGCACTTCTCTTCTATGTATATATATATATATTTGGTGGCTGGCTTGGTATGGGGATCTGAATCCTTGAACTTGGTGTTGTAACACTGTGCTCTAGCCGACTGAGCTAACTGGCCAGCCCCCTCTTCCATTGTTAACAAGAGCTTTCCTGAGTCCCTGAAGATGTGGTGAAAGCAAGTAAAGATGTAAACTATGTTTTATTAAATTGCATTTCCTAGAAATAAATACATTTTTGTTTTTTGTTTTTTTTAAAAAACATACCCTGCCCACCTTTCACGGCAGCAATTTCACTGTAAATTATATTTCATTTCTTAAGTCAGCTTATGTTGAGCTCCCTCCTCGCCCTTGTT
>NW_007727802.1:43933-44641 GCF_000696425.1 Galeopterus variegatus | reverse complement strand
CACCGAGGGTTGCGATCCGTTGCCAGACATGAAAAAAGACAAAAAGGAAAAAAAAAAAAGAACTATCCTTATTTAACAAATAGCTTTAAGGAGTTTAAAATGAAAAGTAGCGGTCCCTAGCGCTATCCCTCCCCAGGCGCTCCCCTCAACCCCTCCCAGGGGGAAACCTGTTTAACTGTCTTTTGATGGTTACCTGGATATGTTGTAATAACATGCTCATATCACTATTTCTTGATTTATCAATCTAAAACATCACCTATTGACTTCTCCAATGACAGTAAAGGATATAGTTCACTTACAACACACCCCTCCCCCCCTCCTCACCTCTCTCAATAGATCTCCCAATATAGTGACCACTTTTTGGTTAACTATATAACTAAAACTGCATACGTATATGTCTGTGTGTGTAGGGGGATTCTAAAAGTTAGTAATCAACACACAGTATCTACATCACAGTGACTGTGCAAATATCGCCCACTGCAAAATCAAGTAAAATAGGCTGTGATTCTTTCTTTCCTGCACAGCTGTGTTCTTCCTGCAGTTCCTAACTGCCTTCTGTTTCCTCAGTATTTGTCCTTACCATATTCTGATTGTCAAACGCACCGTCACAATCACCTATTCTGTAGAGTCCTTTGTGCCCCGGAGCCTGTCTTTTTTTTTTTTTCCTTTTTGTCTTTTTTCGTGTCCGGCAACGGATCGCAACCCTCA
>NW_007727802.1:40937-42246 GCF_000696425.1 Galeopterus variegatus | reverse complement strand
TGAGGTTGGACATGATAGCAAAACCCATTATTTTAAGGTGAGGAAACCAAGCCTCAGAGAACAGCAATGATCTCGCCCAAGTCACTTTGACATGTGCTTCATGTTTCTGCTTAGCACAGTGCTGGAGGGTTCAGCTTGAGGAATCACAGATCCCTCCCCAATTTTTAAAGGTCCCTAATGCACAGTTGGGGGGCAGGGGAGAGAAGGAGACATGCACATCTCATTTGACTTTGCTGGGCCTGGGTGACAACCCTTGTCCTGCCCTTACGAACCTGTGGTTTGGGGGCATGGAGGGAAGGGAGCCATGGGGGATACAGGCTGGCTGGCTGGCCTGTGGAGACGAGAGCGATCCAGACTGGTTGAGGAGATAATGGAGCAATGACATGTCAACAAATCTTGACCCAGGGCCTGGATGCCGCAGGGGATGGTGGATGCCGCAGGAGCTTTTGGCATCACTGGGCCTCTGTCTCAGAGCCTATTTCTTCCTAAGAAGATGGGATTAGAGGTGAGGTGCTGAGGATATTGGCTGCACAGCCTGGGAAGGAGGCGAGCCCTCTAGGATCTGCAATCCAGAGAGCAGATGGGAAAGACAAGTGTCCTCACACATCTGAAACATGTCCCCGCCCAGATGAGTTTTGTGTGTTGACACTGAGGGATGAAAGTCACCTGGCAGAGGTGGAGTCACCATAGACAGAAGGAAGAGCAAGGCATACTTTGTGAAGGAGGACACGGAAAGGAGAGTTGGGTCTGTTTTAGCACTAAAGACCTAGACAGGAAAATAAGAAAAGCAATTCTGGCTGAAGATGCTGAAAGAAGCACCCATGGAACCACGAAGCTGGAAAGGTAGGATGAGGCCAGACAGGGCAGCCCATGAAGGATCAGACTTCTAGGTGAGGAGTGTGGGCTTGTCCTGTAGGCAGGTGGGTCACTGGCTGTGCTTTAAGAGGGGAGGGTTCAGAGTCAACTGGTAAAATACTGGGTGCGTTAGTATACCATTTGCCGCTATAACAAACAACCACAAACTTGGTGGTTTAAAACTACACAAATGTATTACTTCTAATCCTGTAGATTAGAAGTCTGCCATGGACCTCGCTGGGCTAAAACTCAGCTGTTAGCAGAGCCACATTCCTTTCTGGAAGCTCTAGAGGAGGTTGTTTCCTTGCTTTTTCCAGCTTCTAGAGGCTTGTGGCCCCTTCCTCCATCTTCAAAGCTGGTAAAGACAAGACTAGTCCTCACATCATATCACTCTTACCTTATCTTCTGTCTCCTTTTTCCACCTGTAAGGACCTCTGTGATTACACTGGGCCCA
>NW_007727802.1:38493-39655 GCF_000696425.1 Galeopterus variegatus | reverse complement strand
GTTTCCAGGGATTAGGACAATTAGGACATGGACATCTTTGGCTGGGGGTTGGGGGGACATTATTCTGCCTACCACACTGCACTAGCTGGAACTTTGCAGGAAAAGACAAAAGAAAGAAAGAAAAAAGAGAGAGATATTTGACTTACATTACTGGTGTCTTTTTCTCTTTACCCCTTGGGCCTGCCTTCCTCTCTACTGGCTTTGGGGCAGTCTCCTTCTATGAGTGGGCCCTGGAAGCACCAGGCTTACATCCTACCAGCTTAACAACGTTAATGAAGCACCCCTCTCCCGGCAGTTTTAGCACAACCCAGGATGACGAGTTTTGACTCTGACCCAACTTCTGTCCAGGGTTGTTTCTAGACCAACCCCTGTGGCCTGGGAGACAACTCTCCTTGGTCAGGCCTGAGTTCCACATACACCCCTGAAGCTGAAATAGGGACAGCTCCACCAAACCACATGGACCAGGAGTTGGGGATGGCTTGTTCCTTAGAGGAAAACTGGCAGACTGCTCCCCCAAAATGAACAGTGGTGGTGATACTTGCACAGTGATGTGAATGTACTTACTGCTACAGAATCGCACACTTAGACACGGTTAGAATGTTATTTTGCCACACGCACACACACACACACACACACACACACGCATGCGTGCATGCAATCAATCTAGGTTACAAAGTCAACCCTTGGACCTCACCTGAACCTGCTATAAAAGAGGATGTTTTTTTCCACTGAATATGCTAGGCATGTCTGAGCCTGGGTTGGAGCTGCCAGGGCCATCATGTCACCATGTGGGGAGAAAACCTGCATCAGAGCAAAGACAACGTGAGGAAAGTAGAGCCCAAAGGTGCAGACAGTCAGTTTCTGATGATGATTGGGACACCTGGACCCAGCTGTGCCCGAAGTCCTCATCCACCCCAAGAAATTCCCTCTTACACTTAGATCAATTTGATTTGAGTTTGTCAGTGGCAATTAAGAGTCCAGACTTTAAAAAAAAAAAAAAGGACAAGAAATGTTGGGTAGAAACAGTAAGAGAAACGCACGAACAGCAACTGCTGGACAAGGGTGGGGCAGGGGCAGCCCCGAGGCCAGAGGCATCCGAAGGGTCTTTTTTTTTTTTTTGTCTTTTGTCTTTTTCCGTGTCCGGCAACGGATCGCAACCCTC
>NW_007727802.1:35788-37394 GCF_000696425.1 Galeopterus variegatus | reverse complement strand
GGGAGCGCCGCTGTGCTTCCCAAGCGGCGCACTATCCAGTGCACCACCAGGCTGGCCCATCCGAAGGCTCTTCAAGGTAGACGTGAGATGCTGAGGGAGCAGCAAGCAAAGACAGTAAGGGAAGCTTTAAATCAGCAGTTCTCACACTTTTTGATCTTAGGACCACTTCACATTTTTTAAAATTATTGAATTTTGTTTATATGGTATATATCTATTATGTTTGCCATGCACGTTAGAGAGTAAAACAGAAAAAATTTAAATAATAATAATAAACATGTTAGCATACTTTATGATAAATTATTATATATTCCAAAACAAACAAACAAAATTAGTGAGAAGAGTGGCGTTGTTTTACATCTGTTGAAATCTCTTTCACGTACAGCTTAAGAGGAAGGCAGCGGCTGGGTTCTCCTATGCGCCTCTGCGTTCGAGCTGTGCCCTGGTGACAGAACGAGAGTAAGAGCCGAATTACATGTGGTATTATTGTGAAAATAGTTGTGACCTCACAGACCCCTTGAAAAGGGGTTCCCAGACTCACTGACAAAATCTGCTGCTCATTGGAAATACACCTGGATTTGAGTTCTGGTTATGCTGCTTTCTAACTGTGTGATCTTGGACAAATTACTCAGAAGCTTTCTGAGCTTCTCTCTATCTGTAATGAAGCTCACGCCATAGGTTTGTGGTGAATGTTAAGTTAGAGAATACTTTGTAAGTGCCTGGAAGAGACAGAGCATTCAGTAGATGGGGTCCATTTCTGTTGTTACTCAGGTTTTGTACTGAGGTTTTGTGCTGGGGGGCTGGGTGATATCGGCGTGTTTTGTATTAATAGGGATGTAAGGAGCAGGAGCTGGTGTGTGGGGTAAGAGAAGTTCAGTTGGGTCATGGTGAGTCTGAGCTGATGATGGGCCACCCAGACGGAGTAGCTGGGGCTGGAGCTCTGGGGTCAGTTCTTGATTGGAGACAAGATTTGTGAATGGTAGATTCAGAGAAGGAAATGGAAGATGTGAGGGCAGGAATGTCAGCTCTGTGAGGGCAATGCCTGGCACACAGTAGGCACCCAGTAACTGTGTGTTAATGAGCTCGAATGCACCTTGGGGGGGAAGTCTACTGCTCATGGGTGGAAGTGGAAATGGAACCAAAGGGGAGAGCAGCTAGCCCTGGGGCCACGAGAGGAAGGAGCGGGTCTGAGGCAAGGCTGCTCTGAGACACACGGGATACCAATCTCCTCTGCAAACACTTGCTGTCAATCAACAAGGGGCTCCTTCCTGAAGCTTTGGTTTGAGACACCTGTCTGTTAAACTGTGAATTATTTAGCCAGCTCAGCCACTTAGCTCAAAATCTGGACAAGGGAGAGGTGTCCTCACTGTACGCTGGTCCTTTAGGTGTTGTTTTGCTGTCAGTTGCTCTTTTACACAGGTTACCTTGCCCTTGAGTTGTCGTAGTTCACATTGTGGGAGGGAGAGAAGGTGCAATTCTCAAAGTTGGGATTTCATTGCATAAAGCTACGGCTTACAGACTCCTCGAGTCTGTTGCACAGATTGAGTCACAAACCCTCCACACGCAGGCCTGTGAGCTAGGTAAAAAAAAAAAAAAAAAAAAAAAAAAG
>NW_007727802.1:33536-34991 GCF_000696425.1 Galeopterus variegatus | reverse complement strand
AAAAAAAAAAAAAAAAAAAAAAAGGTTCTGGGAGCCGTGGGTATAGAAAAATGAATGGCTCTTATTCAGACCTAGGAGCAACTATCCCAGTGGCTTCTCTGACGGTTCTGAGAAGCACTGTGGATCAGAGCTGTTAGTCTTTTATACTTAAGTCCACAACCCTGGACACCTCGGTGCCCATACACAACTTACATTAAGTAGTAACAAGGAGCCCCTGAGGATATTTATAGCAAGGTTCTGAACATCCGAGGGGCCCTGACATTTTCCTATTTTTCCCAACACATTGATACTCTGAATTTTCTTTACTCTTTCACAGAAGAATGAGGAAGAGTTACGGGCCAATTCCAGTGTCTCCTCTCCCTCTGCGTCTGCCCTGCCGTGGGCGTGCGGGGGATGCACAGAATGACACTTCCCCTCCACCCTCCCATGGCCCAGCACATCCTGCTGCAGATACGCAGGCATATCCACGCCCGCAGCCACCGTCTCAGAAGCAGCAGCCCACATGTCCCCATAATCTTCCATTAAGCCTTAAATGGACATTTGAAAGGTCAGTATGATTTCAACAAAGTCATCCTTTCTTAATTTTAAGTTTTATTTCAGGTGTTTTAGGGCAGTGTCAGTCACTGGAAACTATTAGATAGTGGAGACCTGGGAACCTATAAAGACTTTGGACATTAATTCTTAGAGAAATAACTCCCTTTTGCATGTGTTTTCACTTGTGTTCTTTTGGATTTAACCTTGTCACACAACATGGACTCTCTGCCAAGGGCCTCTTGGTGATCTGCAAGGCTATCTTGGGTGGCTGTATCTGATGGTCTGATCTTTCCTGTAGGTTGCCAAAGGACACAGAGACAGGTCACTGGAGCTGGCCCTCCTCTGGGTTCAATCTGGTCTCTCCTCAGCCAGTGCAGTGGCATCACTACCCTCAGGGTGGAGCCCAAGGATGACCCCATGGCCAGGCCATCTAGGGAGAGGCTGCTGGCACCTGCTGCTTCTGTGCTGCCAGCAGGAAGGGGGCCAAAGGTTGCCCTCTGCTCCCAAGCTGCTCTCCGAATCTGGGGGAGTGCAGTCCTGACTTGAAACGTGGCACAGCTGTCACTGACACACACGTGGGGATCCTCTTCACACTCTGCAGCTGGGATCCCACTGAGACCCATCCTGACTCACCACACAGCAGACTCTGTGCAAAGCTCTCGTGCATGCCCCTTGTCTGACCCTCCCATGCCTTCACAGAGGCCCAAGTCTAAAGCTAGTAAGTGCCTGTGCTGTGGTTTGAATGTCCCCCCAAGCTCATGGAGGAACTTAATCCCCAATGTGGTATTTGACAGGGGGGGCCAGGGTTGGCCGGTTAGCTCACTTGGTTAGAGCCTGGTGTTATAATATCAAGGTCAAGGGTTTGGACCTCCATTTAGGCCAGCCGCAAAAAAAAAAAAAAAAAAAAAAAAAAAAAAAAAA
>NW_007727802.1:30311-31825 GCF_000696425.1 Galeopterus variegatus | reverse complement strand
GCCCGTGGATTAATGGTTTAATGGGTTATCGGGGAATCGGCAGCTTCACAAAGAGAGCGAGTGAGCACATTAACGTGCTGTCTTCTCAGCTCTTGCCATGTGATGCCCTGCGCCACCTCAGCCCTCTGCCGAGAGCCCCCCGCCCAGAAGAAGACCCTCACCAGATGTGCTCCCCAGATCCTGGACTTCCCAGCCTTCAAAACTGTAAGAAATAAATTTTGCTTCTTCATAAATTACCCAGTTTCAGGTGTTCTGTTATCAGCAACAGAAAACTGACTAATACAGCCTGTGAGGGTTAATTTTATGTGTCAGCTTGGCTTGGCTAAGGTGTCCAGTTGTTTGGTCAGACATTATTCTAGATGTTGCTGTGAAGATATTTTTTGGATGAAATTAACATTTAAATCAGTAGACTTTGAGTAAAGCAGATTACTCTCCATAACGTGAGTGGGTCTTACTCAAAATCAGTTGAAGGCCTAAAAGACTGAAGTCCTCCAAGGAGGATGGAATTCTGTCTCCAGACTGTCTTCAGACTCAAGACTGTAATGGCAGCTCCTGCTAGAATTNCTAAGTGTGAACTGTCTGCTTAAGCCCATTGAATCTTCTGCCTTACCCTGGAGGAAGTCCTGTTTTTGTTATTTCTGTATATAAAATAGCCAGATTACTTTTTTTTTCTTGAAATTCGAGAAACTGCACACTACTTGTGAGTGCAGTGTTATAATGGAATAAGCAGGTGCCTCTACAGGAACCTGTGGGGTCTGCATGTGTCTCTGTGTGTACGTCATGTGTGTGAGCAGAATACATTTGGGTGGGTTCTGTCTGGCTTCCTTCATCTGCACAGCATTAGCAGGGATTGTGAAGTGTCTGTGAACCCGTTCACTCCCTTACTGATTCAGCACATATTATGGAGGACCTGTTTTGTGCCAGGCACCGTGCTGGGTCCTGGGGACCCAACAGGGAACAAAACAAGACACAGTTCTTGCCCTCAGGGATTGTGCAGTCTAAGTGTTATCCCTGAGACCTGGGTTGGAAGGGGGGTGAGGAGCATTGGAATTGGGACCCACAGGCTCTTACTATCTTAGCTATTTATCATTACAACCAAGGTGCCATGAACCTAGCAATATTCTCTGTTTGAGTCAAAGATATTGGTAATTTTTAGGGAAGGCCAACTGGAAGTGAGCCCTCCAACCCTCAACTCCACAGACTCTCTGTGAATCCAGTTATGACAACTTCACTTTCTGCTCCAAAAGAGTGATTTTGTAGATATGGTGGCTGTGAGCCTGAGCGTCAGCATCACCCAGAGTTGGGCTTGGGTCCCAGCCATATCATTCTCTAGCTGTGAGATCTTGGCCTCATGACTTAACCTCTCTCAGCTTCCTTTTCCTTGTCTGTAATACTAATTTGGGGAAAATAATAGTTCTGTCGGGGAATTTCATGAGATGGTATATATCATAGTCCCTTGCATAAGTGAGGCTGTTGGGGAATTTAGTGAGGCTGTCGGGGAATTTAGTGAGATG
>NW_007727802.1:27862-29001 GCF_000696425.1 Galeopterus variegatus | reverse complement strand
CTTTGATGAGTCACAGGATCTGAGCTTCCTAGTAACCAGTGAAAAAAGGGAAACTGGATCAATTGCAGTTCACCACTGATGTCCATGAAATAAAACCAGGTAACAGCTCAGGAGAAACTCGTCTGGGCAGGATTTTTTCTTCTCACTGTGTTTCCTTCTTTACCTTGTGATTCATTTTGAAGGGAAGATCATTTGTGGGAAAGTGTTTCTGAATGTGATGGAGGTACTGACCCATGCTAGAGGCCCACCCCTCAGTGTTTCCAGCTGATCGCATACAGAAGACCTAGATCCTGCCCCGGAGAACTAATCTTGCAGTAGGGCTGTGTTTCTGAAACCAATAGCATCACACACAGATAACAAACAAGATGTATCACACTGTGGTTAGGCTGTTTTGGAGCAACACTATTTCCTCTCTTTTGCAATTTCAAGTTCAATGAGACTTGACCTAAACGTGAGATGTGCAGGCCCAGTGTTCAGGCTGATATAACTTGTGTCTAGGCCCTGAGCTGATGTGAATTTCCACTTCCACTCCTTGGTGCAGCTTAACCAATCTAGCAATCAGTAAAGTTTTGATGAGCGCTTCCTTTGTGCAAGGCCCCTGCACCTGACCCTGCCTGGGAACCCATGCTTCCAGCTTCCAGGACTGGGAGTCAAGGAGGAGGTGCAGGTCATCCAGGTTTTGGGAACACAGAGAGAGGAGCCTGCAAACTCAGGGAGCTGGAGAGGCCTGGAAACTTCACAGAGGAGATGGGACTTGAAGGATGAGAAAAAGGCCATGTATGATGGACGACAAGGACCCAGGCTGGCATGGTGCAGCAGTGGTCAGGTACCAGGAGCCTGGCCTGCTGGGAGTGGAGGTCCACGGAGGGGAGAAGGGATGAAGGTGTGGATGTCAGGATGTCCTGGGAGGCCAAGGCTACTAGAGCTGCTCCCTGCTGTCCCCATTATCCCCCTGGCATGGGGGACAATCCAAGCTTGGTCCTCATGTTGCCCACCTCAGCGGATCCTTCGGAGTAATCCACTATGGGGCTTTCTGAAACAATTTGTTTGTTACTTAGGAATCCATTGATTTAAAAAAATGTATCATCTCTGGGCCGGCCCGGTGGCGCACTGGATGGTGCGCCGCTTGGGAAGCGCGG
>NW_007727802.1:24828-26501 GCF_000696425.1 Galeopterus variegatus | reverse complement strand
TCCTTTCTGTGGAAACTTCTGTGAGATCTGAGTTGAGTAGAGCGTGTGTCACTCATAGATGCAAGAAGCTGTGGAAACTGCTGCTTGCTGACTTCAGCTCCCCCCACGCTCTCTCTGAGGCTGATGTCATGCCAAGAATCTCAGCTACTTTCCGGGGCAGGGGCCAGGGGCAGGGAGGGCAGCTGAGGGAGTTCCAAAGCTTCAGGTGCAAACTGTGTCAGAAGTGACTTGAGTAAGGCACTGCCCTGCTCCCCCACCCCCCAGACCCATCTATTGCAAAAGTGGAAATGCTGGCTTCAGCCTTCAGCCTATAAGTCTGTACCCACTGCAGGGGCTCTAAATCTTTTTGGGGTGTCCAGGCCGCTTTGAAAATCTAATAAAACTATCAGCTCTCTCCTGAGGAATACAAACTTTGACTAACAATTTCAGGGAAATTAATGGACTCCCCAAAGCTCATTCATGAAGCCCACAGGGTTCATGGGCCCATGTCAAGCATTGCTAGTCCATCTGGACGCTTCCAGGACTGCACTGTCCAGTGTGGACACTGAGCCCTTGACACGTAACTCGTCTGAATTGAGAGGTGCTGTAAGTGCAAAGTGCATGCTGGATTTCAAAGTCTTGGTATGAAAGAAGAATGTAAAATATCTCATTAAGAATTTTTATATTGGTTATGTATTCAAGGGTCTATTGGACATTTGGAGTTAAAATATTTTAGTAAAATTAATTTCACCTGTTTCTTTATATGTTTTAGAAATGTGTTATCAGCACCGCACTCTACCGAGTGGCTCACTGGTAGAGTGCTGTGCTGATAACACCAAGGCCACGGGTTCGGATCCCATATAGGGATGGCCGGTTNTGGCTTCAAAATTGAAAAAAAAGCGCAAAGCCTATCTCTCACTCGGTCATGTCACCTTCCTTAGCAAAAAACCAAAAACAAACCCAAAGGCTAACCACAAACAGAATCGCCAGGAGAATTCATTATCAGCAGAGGATTCTTGGGCTCTCTTGCCAGAGATTAGGGTTTAGTGGGTCTGGGGCCTAGACACCTACATTTCAACACCCCCTTCCCCACAAGGGATGCTGGTGACCAGCTGGATTTGGGGATCTAACTGGAAAGAAACTTCATTGTAGGTCCTCTCTGGGGTGGGAAGTGAACGGGTTCTACTGGGGGCCTCTCTGAGTGGTGGGGTGGAGACCTGCAAAGGGCAGGCTCTTGAGTAAGATGAGGAAGAGCAAAAAAGAGGAAGTCATGTCCTTTCTGTGGAAACTTCTGTGAGATCTGAGTTGAGTAGAGCGTGTGTCACTCATAGATGAAAGAAGCTGTGGAAACTGCTGCTTGCTGACTTCAGCTCCCCCCACGCTCTCTCTGAGGCTGATGTCATGCCAAGAATCTCAGCTGCTTTCCGGGGCAGGGGCCAGGGGCAGGGAGGGCAGCTGACGGAGTCTCAAAGCTTCAGGTGCAAACTGTGTCAGAAGTGACTTGAGTAAGGCACTGCCCTGCTCCCCCACCCCCCAGGCCCATCTACTGCAAAAGTGGAAATGCTGGCTTCAGCCTTCAGCCTATAAGTCTGTACCCACTGCAGGGGCTCTAAATCTTTTTGGGGGGCCCAGTCCGCTTTGAAAATCTAATAAAACTATCAGCTCTCTCCTGAGGAATACAAACTTTGACTAAC
>NW_007727802.1:6478-23592 GCF_000696425.1 Galeopterus variegatus | reverse complement strand
ACAACACCAAGCCAAGGGTTAAGATCCCCTTACCGGTCATCTTTAAAAAAAAAAAAAAAGAGAGAAAAAAAAAAAAGAAATGTGGCCAGAACATTTGAAATGCAGCATGTGACAGGCACTATGTTTGGATTGGACGGCGCTGCTCTGTGATGACACCCTGTTGAGAGGGACTGACCACCCTGTCCTTTCAGTCCTCACTGGAGCCCATCACTACAGTGCTCCCCACTGCAAGCCCATCACTTCCTCTTCCCAGAAGACACAGTTATGAGAATGGGCAGAGAAATCTTTGCAAGAACAAGCTGTGAGTTATGTTTTCCCAGCAAGATTGAAAGCTCGTTGAGTGCAGGGACACATCTAGTGCTTCTGGGTTCCTCCAGAGATGGGCATGCAGCAGATGGAGGGATCCATCTTTGGCCACTTATGAGAGGGGAGTTCCAGACGACACTGATGTATTAGTTTCCTGGGGCTGCCCTAACAAAGTACCACAAACTGGATGGCTCACAACAGCATTCTGTCACAGTTCTGGAGGCCAGAAGTCGGGAATCAATGTGTCAGCAGGGCCATGCTCCCTCTGAAGGCTCTAAGGGAGGATGCTTCCTTCCCTATCCCTAGCTTCTGGTGGTTGCCGGCAATAGTTGGTGTTCCTTGGCTTGCAGACACATCACCCCAGTCTCTGCCCCCAGGATCACATGATATTCTGCCTCTGTCTCATTTCCTCTTCCCGTGTCCAAATTTCCCTCTTCTTACAAGGGCGCCAACCATTGGATTAGAGCCCATCCTAATCCAGTATTACCTCGTTTTAACTTTAACTTGATTACATCTGCAAAGAACCAAATAAGGTCACATTCTGAGGTTCCAGTGGATGTGAATTTTTGGAGGACTTATTCAAGCCTGTACAACTGATGAGTATATTTTGTGAGAGATACTTCCAACGAATCTGGTTAGTTCTTGGGTAATTTTCTCAGCATCTTTTAACTGAAAGAAGGGGCAGAACACTGTGCTGATGTGGGGCAGTCGTCTAGACTCTAGGGACACATGGAGGAACATGACACAGTCTTTGCCCCACAGAGCTCACATCCTAGTGATGGAGGCAGGCAGTCAATACATAGGTTGATATCAGGATATAGTGTGATGTTGGGTTGTGGAAAGCAGGGTAGGCGAAGAGAGGACAGGTTGGTAGAGGTGGTGGGGATAGGGTAGGGTGGGCAGGGAAGACCACTCTCAGGTGACAGTGAGTCGCAGATGTGCCTGGGAGTAGAGATTCAAGGCAGAGATGAGCACAAGTGCAAAGCTGCCGAGGCAGAAATGTGCTTGATGAGCTCAAAGAACACAGGAGGGTGCAGATGATGGCGGTCACCCGCCAAAGGTGTCAGGGCCCTGGTGGAGGAGTGGGAAGGCCTGGGCGGGGAGCTGCGGATGGCGGTGGGGAGGGGCCTCCCCAGGCTGCTGGCTCAGGGTTTCACTTCCTCCAGCTCCACCTCCCCCATTGTGTGCTGGTTACCTCTGGCTCTCACGGGAGCAGTCCTATACCCTTGTCATTGTCTTTTTTAGACAATAAGAACAGAACTGGGTCTTTTCTTTGCTACTGGCTCTTGAAGTTCAAGGTCCTAAAATGATTACTCTCCTGTGTCGTCCCCTAGGAGGGAACTGAGATGCAGAGACTAGAAAAGAATTCTTTAGAGACTCAGGGTGGGGGAGTAGAGCTGGAGGCACAGCCTGCTCTCAAGGAGTTTACATTCTAACTGGGGGGTGGAGGGCAGTGCCAGCTCCTAGCACAACTCCAGGGGGTGCCATGTTCATAGAATACAATGTAAGTGGTGGCCCTGGAGTTGTGCCTGGCAGTGAGGTGGGTGGGGAGAGTCTGTGGGTACCCCCCTGTGTGGGGCTCAGAAGAGAGTGAGCATAACCAGGCAGGTGCACAGCTCAGAGGGCCCAAGGCCAAGAGGAGCAGGGGCGAGGATGGCCTCTGTGGTGTTCTCTGTGCCCAGCACGAGGCCTGGCCCGGCAGGTGACAGCTGGATGAATGGGCAGTGATGCCCAGGCTGCAGTCTCAGAGCAGAGTTGAGGCTTGCTCCAGCACCGGTCCTCTACCCTGTGGGGCTCACTCCCCTCGGTTCTGTTCCCCTAGCAGCCGGGGCTCTTCACTGTGTCGGTGGGGTAGACTCTAAAATCCTCTGGGGAATTTAAAAAATCACCAGATGCCGGAGCCCCATCCCCAGGGACTCCATTCAGGTGGTCAGGAGTGGGCTGGGCATCCCTCACTGGGCATTCTAATGAGAACCACTGCTCTAGAAGTCGTCCCAGTGTTGTGGAAGGATCCAGGTTAAGGATTCTTAATCCTGTGGCTCCATAGATAGAATTCAAAGGGGCCCGTGAACTTGAATGGGAATAAATTACACCTTAATTTTCACCAACTTCCAACTGAAATAGAACATTTTCTTTGATTATAGATGTAGGTGTCAAACCATAGTATTGTTAATAGTGCCTGTGACTTTGTCACCCATAGAAATCACAGATAGTTTTGGTCATTGACTTTATGGTCATTGTGTACATCTTGAAATGTCATTTAAGCTCATCCCTACTTCAAAATTAAGATAATTATTAGACTTCCTCCTAGATTTTGTTATTTAATGAATTAATAAAGGTGGACATATATCACTATATCACGATTTAAAAATTTTGATTACTGGTATTCAATATAATTGTTCCAATTGAAATCCTATGTATCTTATATGTATTTTAAAACGGTATTCTGAGAATGGGGTCCATAGGCTTCCCCAGACTGCCAAAGGGGTCCCTGATCAAAGCCGAGGTCTTCAGAAGGTGAGGGACCTTCAGAGGCGCCTCCTTGTGGCCCCCAGAGGAGACGAGGTGGCATGTAGTAGAAACAGTAACCCCCTCTCTTGCCCTGTGTGGCCTGCAAGGAAAGGTCATGCCGTTTTTCACGGCAAGGGGCTGTCTGACCTCCCCCTTGGGGTGGGCACCCCACCTCATTCACTCTGTTTCCTGTGTCTTGGCAGAAGGGGCCCTGGGCCTCCCATGGCAGCCCTGGAGGAGGCCCAGCTGGGGCTTTCCTTTCTGCCACGTCAACCCACTGGGGAGGGGCAACCCAAACTGCAAGGAAACAGGAAAAGCCTGGACGGAGGAGACAGTTGTTCCCGAGCCTGGGCAGGGCTCCTGCCACTCTGTCACCAGCCTGCCTAACCTGTTATTAGCATTTTGGCCAGAGGAAGGACATGGGAGATGCATTGATTCCTGCTGATGCTCCTTTAGAGCCCCTCTTCAATTCAGCAGACCCTTGGCCTGTGCGGACACCCCTGTGATTCATGCCTGACCCAGACACAGCCCCTGTCCTCAGAGAGCTCACATCAGAGCTAAGAACCCAGAGGGGGGAGCGATGAAACCTTATCAGGGTTTGGAGCTGGGGGCTGGTATAGCTGTCTAGAGCAAATCAGAAACAGATGGGTTAACTTGAAATGATGCTTCCATATTTCACATCCTATCCTGCGTTGTCTGGTGTATGGCTCAGCAGGGCCAAGACTGGTCAGTGGGAGCAAAAAGCAGAGGGCCAGGAACAGCTGAGAGAAGCGTCTGTCCCGGGCCGCTGCGCTCGTGCTGAGAAGTCACCACTTCCAGGCAGCCTGGTACAAATGCCTCTGGCCCTTTCCTTTCAGATTTCAACGAGGATGGACACTGTGGGGTCACAGTCCTTTGGTTCTTATTAAAACCCTGAACCTTTCTCTGCTTGGATTGAGAACATGCTAGTCTTAGCTGCCCAGCTCACAACAGTGTCCTTTGGGTCCCCACCTATTCCCATGAACAGAGCCAGGATGCCAGGTCCCCGGCTGCTCAGGCTGCTGCTTAGTTCCCCTCTCCTCCACTGTCACCCCCAGAGAGAAGGAAGTGGGACGGGACAGGGGGTGCCCATACTTCCAGTTCTGACCATGCCGGGGAAACCAACTGGTAGAAATAACACAGGACCTCATGGGTACAAAAGGTGGCAGAGGCTGCTGGTCCTCCCAGTGCTCACCCTCCCCCTGACTTCTTGATTCCAGAGCAAAAGACCTGCAGGCCTCACCTGTGACCTCTTCCTGCTGGGGAAGTTATAAAGAGTCTTCTAGCATCTTTGGTATCTGAGACCTTCTGCCTCAAGCAAAGGGTTCAGGATTTTAACAAGAACGAAAACACGGTGACCCCAAAGTGTACATCCTCAGTGAAATCTGAAAGAAAGGTGGGCCAGTGGCATTGTGCTTCGCTTCCTGGCAGTGGTGACTTCCCAGCATGAGCTGAGTGGCTCAGGGCAGATGCGTAGTGGAGGGGCTGCTGGTGACAAAAGGAACCCACTGGAAATAAGTGGAAGATGGCCCAGTCTCCTAACTGCCTTTATCTACAAATAAGGAAGGAAGCGTGGGGACTGTGCTTCTAGTGAGCTGAGTCCCTCCCAGAGTCAGGGCTGAGCCACATCGCCAGAGGGCTCAGGAGTGGTTCAGGCCACACAGGTTCGAGGCTGGGGTTCCAGGGTGCTGTGCCCAGAAGCTCTGGACTTTCCGAGGCAGCACTCATTTCACAGATGCCATTAGCCTTCAGTTGTTGGGCCCTGGTAACTGGCTCAGGCGAGGGTCCTGGGAGTCTGGAATGGGCAGGGCTCCCCGGTGTCCTTGGGAGTACGTGTCTTCTAGAGTCCCATCCCCAGCCTTCCTTTCTGGGGCCTCATTGCTTTCTGTTATACATCAGTTCAGAGCGGGCCACTTCATTCCTCTCCTCTGTCCTTTGTCTTGCTTTGCACCTTTTCTTCTTATGGCCAAATTTTAGCCACCACCAAAAGGAAGCCAACTCTCTCTTCCTGCCTCAAACCAATTTTTGATGTCGTGGTCAAATTTTACTAATTTGGGACAAAATACAGACAGATTAGTGAAGAGTCTGTTCTCTTGAGTTCCCTTGAATTGTTAAGAAATCCCGCCTTTGATTTTGTTTGTATGATTCATTCACCCTGTCTCAGAAGGAGTTTGCTACATAAAGGCAAATTTCAGCCCCACCTCTGCCCAAATGAGTGAGATTCCTCTGAGTCTAAACTTCAATTTGGGAGTTTCTTCTACGTAAAATTCTGTGTTTAATAGAGCCTCTGAAAACCAAAACAGACATGAAGCAGGAGGCTCTTTTTTTTTTTTTTTTTCCTTTTTGTCTTTTTTTCCTGACCGGTAACGGGATCGCAACCCTCGGTATCACGCCCGCACCGGGCTCAGCCAGTGAGCGGGAACCGGTCTCCACATGGGATCCGAACCCTCGACGGGAGGGCCACCACGCTTCCCAAGCGGCGCACTCTCCAGTGCGCCACCGGGCCGGCCCACAGGAAGCTCTTTTTAAGGACAATCACCCTCCTGCCTCTTGAAATTGCCACAGAAAAAATGTGGAGGCCACTTTAAAAATATACATGTACAGCATTTAATTTTGGATTCTTGCTCATTGTAATAGAAATATTCTGTGACCCCCTTTTAGTATAAATAAGCAACTTATCCTTAATGAAGCTCACTTGAAGAAAAGACACCTTGCAAAGGCCAACGTTTCATTACTACTGCAGAGCCCCCATCCCTGGTTTCACTTTCTGAGGTTTCAGTTCGTCGCTGTTAACCTTGGTGTCATCTGACATCATCACAGAATAAGGGTGTGCATAGTACAGTGACATATTTTGAGAGAGAGAGAGAGAGAAAAAATACATTCACATAACTTTTATTACAGTATATGGTCATAATTGTTCTACTTTATTATTAGTTGTTGTTAATCTCTTACTGCACCTGATTTATAAATTAGACTTTATCATAGGTATGTATTATAGGGTTTGGTACTATCCGCGATTTCAGGTGTCCACTGGGAGTCTTGGAGTGTGTCCCCATGGGTAAGGGGGGCTGCTGTACTCCTCGCACACCTTCTGAGGATTAAACACAGGATGTATCCTACTGAGGTGTGATCGCCTTTGCAGGGCATCACTGAATTGGAGGAACTTTTATCTTTTACATCCTCCATCATAACCCTGAAATAATGCATGAAGGCTAACCCAGGAACTTTCTTAGCAACAGAGGGCCGCTTGGAAGTTATAGCAGTACTTGTACTTGTGGGCTGCTGACAAGCATGGTGGTTTGGGAATGTCACAATCTCTGCTCATATATATTTCTGAGTAATTCACTGGATACCGTAAAATGAATACTTTCTGTTCCTGTTCATATTTAGCAAAAAGAGCAAAAGAAGTGTCTATGGGATCAGGAGAGAAAAAAACACCCAAACAGCAAATTCTGTTCCATTTGACCCAACGTACAGGATAGCGATCAGGGGATATCTCCCCAGAGCCCGTTTTCCTTTTGACCTTGTGTACTTCCTGTACTTAGCTGCCTCTGCCGGGCGTGCTGCCTAGGCTGGGCTGCGGCTCCTCGGCAGCACTGCCATGACCAGTGGGAGTAGAGGCGACTGCCAGGTAACGAGCGCCTACCATGCATGCACGAGCAACTTCCGCAGGTCACTGCTGGTCCCGCCGCTCTGAGACCTGCACTTCACAGCTCATTAAAGGAGGCCAGAGAATCTCAGGAGCCTGCCCAGGTCCGGTGGCTTCAGGTAGCAGAGCGGGGGTTATAGCCCCAGCTCTGTCTGGCTCCAGAGCCTGTGCTCTTTCAGCCCTCCCACCCCATTCTGCTACTTTGTTTTTCTTGCCAAAACTCTTTATCAGTACAGGAGTGGGAAGGCCTGGCTGCAAGGAGCTCACAATCTAGTGAAGCAGAAAAGGTGGATATATATAAAAAGCATTTCCTTGTCTGTGCAACAAGGAGCCAGGCATTCGGGGACTCTAACTGGAGCAGCAGACCAGATGAGCTAAACTTCAGGCTGTTGGAACAGAGCACTGGGGGAATTCTGGTCAACGTCAGAGTTGTGTGTATGGGGCAGTAGGGGGCGAGGTGGTGGGAAACAGTGAAAATTGGAGAGACCAGGATTCATACCCTTGAGTGATGGGCAGGGTGTAGAAAATATAACAACAACCTCAACAGCTAACATTCATTTTGGGCTCACCAGTGACAGGTTTAAGTGCTTTATAGGTTCTGATACACTGAATCCACCCTACAACCCTCCAAGTAGATACCATTACTCTGCCCACTTTCCACGTGAGAAACAGAGACATGGGGATGTGAGGGAAATTGCCCACGTCCCCAGCTACTAAGTGGGGAGTGAGGATTTGAACCTGGGCAGGCTGGCTTCAAGCCCAAGTTATTACTACTATTATTTTTTGGTGGCTGACTGTTATGAGGACCTGAACCCTTGACCTTGGTGTTATCAGCACCGTGCTCTCCCTAGTGAGTTCCAGCCCAAGTTCTTAACCACTGTACAAAAGACAGGATAAATTAGCATATACCCTCTTGTAGACTTTGCCATTATGCTTGTCAAAATTGTAATTATTTGCTTACTCTCTGTTTTTCCTGCTAGACTATGTCTCCAAGAGGGTAGGGACTATGGCTGTCCTGCTCTCAGAGGTAATTTCAGCATCTCGACTGATGACTGGCTCATAGAAGATACTCAGATGCGTTGAAGAATAGAGAAAATGCACTGAGGGATGTGAGGAGCAGCGCTCGCCCCCGGGGCCACCACGCACGGGCTGGTGAATGTCAGCGAGTCACCTCTCTTCTCTCCCCCGCCCAGCCCCCACATCCACCCCCAGCCAGTTCCCCTTCAGCAAAATGAGGTTGACAGAGGTAAGATTTAGAAAACAATCTGGCAGTTCCTCAAAAAGTTAAACACAGGGTTACCTTATGACCCAGCAGTTCCACCCAAGGTAATAGAAAATACTGTTTATGTCTTCACAAAAACTTGTGCAAGAACGTCCAGAGCAGCCTTATCCATAATTGCCAAAAAGTGGAAACAACTCAAATGTCCATCAGCAGATGAAGGGAATACTATTGCCCCGTGCAGACAACCTGTGTCCTGGGGGAAGACTGTGTCTCAGGCCAGGACCAAGCGTTCTTCCTGCTCTCTCTCGCAAGGACACTGCTCCGTGCCTTCCACTTATTTATTCACCCTCAGGTACTTCCCAGGCCACACATGCTTTCTTTCTCCTAATCTCATGTCAGCCGGCCCAGCGCTCTGAGAACTGGGAGGGCTTCTGGGACCACTGATCTTTGAGATTTGAGAGGGCCTCAAGACCTCAAGGGAGTCTAGGGAATTCATGTTACAGATGGGGAAACTTAGGCCTATCATAGGGAAAGGATGTGTCCACAAGGATTGATGGCAGAGCCCAGATAGAAGTCATCAGACCACACAGTCTAACTATGGAGGTTCATTAAAACCCCTAAAATTACATGAACAATTTTATGGTTATAGTCATTTTCCTGAGAAGAGGGTTTGTCAATGTCTTAAAGAGGTTCTGTAATGTTCCTAGGGTTAAGAACACTTTGAGGGGACATGTATTCCTTTGGGAAAATTCTGACCGACTCTTTGGGGTGTCTTGTTGAGACTTCTCCCCTAGTACTTAGCAGTGCCAGGTGAGAAGCAGGCCTCATGGCAAAATCTATCTACTGAGTGAGAGAATAAATGAATGAATAAATAGATGATAAATGAAACCATCACCTGAATTTAATTCCAATTTTCTTTTTCTTTTTTTTGTAGCTGGCTGGTACAGGGATCCAAACCCTTGACCTTGGTGTTAACACCAGCTCTGACTGAGCTGACCAGCTGGACCCAGTGCTCTTTCTAAAAGTCACAAATGCAAAAAGTAAACTCTAGCCCAGAAAGGACCAGGGACCTTGGATCTGTTGTTTGATGGGCCTGCCCCTCTGGAATGATCTCCCAGGCTGGCTGCACATCTGTGCTTTCTGGGTCGGGTTGACCTGGAGAAGCAATCTCTGAGCCCCTCTATTGGACCAGACTGTCAGCTGACCTGAAGATGGTCTTATTGTATGTAAAAGACTCGTGAGCCTTCCCTGCCTGACTTTGCCAGTGTAAAGAAACCCAATCTCTTTCTCTGGAAGTGCAGGATCCCTAGCAAGCCTCAGACCTTCCTCAGCTCCTGTCCTCAGCAGTGACAGGTGCCACAGAGGTGAGTGGCTTGAAGTCCAATTTTCCTGCCTTTTCCAGGTATGGACTAGTGATTCTCTGCGGGGCGGGGTGGAGGGGTTGGGACACAACAAGGTGCATTTCTTTACAAAAGGATTGCCAGGCAGATCTTTGTGTTTTTGACCTCAGTCACTTTGGCTCAAAAATAATCAGACCAAGGATCTGGGAAACAATGAAGAAAGGAAGAGTTGGACCCAAGCCTGGACAGGCTGAGAGGTTGGGGTTGCATGGGGGCCTGGGGGCTGCCGATACAGTTGCACTGATAGATCTGTGCTCTGAGCTGTTGGGTGGGCTGCTCTCTTTAACTGTCACCTCCCCTATTCTGAGGAGAGCTTGGCGGAGACCTTCCTGTGTTATCCGTCAGTGGCTGTGGGGAAAGGCTGTGAGGAAGCCTGGATCTGAGTCTTAGTATAGCTACTTACAAGCCGAGTGGGCCTGGTCTTCAGAGACAGAGCGGGCTTCAAACCCTGGCAGTCCCCTTGCCTGGCATGTGACCTGGGGGGAGTTGCTCCATTTTTGGAGCCTCAGTTTCCTCATCTGTAAGAGAAAGACCCTGATCCATTTTGATCCCCATTACCCCATTTACTCCCTCTTTGAGGTACTTGGTGACATGTGGGAGGAGGGAATGTCCCTTGTTCCATTGGACTGCCCTGAGGCAGTTAGATAGGACACTTTTCCTTTATGTTGAGGCCTCCTGCCATGCCATCCACCTGGGGACTTAGGAAAGTGAAACGCTTACTTTGAAGGACATCCGCACACCCAGAACCTTCCGTCATTCCTGCCTCATTTTCTTTCCCTCTTTCCCACTGCCCTTCTTGGCACTATTTTGAGGACGCTGTTTACTCAGTCTCTTTAGACAAGGAAGGTGAGAAGGAGTCCTTGCAGGTATGGGTTCGCTGACCCTAGGGAATTGAGGTAGTGATTCAGGGGCACAGGGCAAGCTGGTGGCAGAGCAGCAAGCTCTACTCAGGCTTGGATTCCACAAATGCAGTTGCTTCATAAAACGAATTGAGCAAAATTAGCGATTTCAGTACCACAGAACTCCCTTCTCACTCAAGGAGCGGAGGTACCCAACAGATGCTGGGTGTGGGCTGGAAGAGAGGGGGTTGAAGGAGAGGTGGAATGATGCCAGAGGACATTTCTTGTACCTGCTCCAGAGGAAGCTTTCTGGATCTTTTAGAGTTCCCAGGTGATCCCAATGTACAGCTAAGTTTGAGAATTAAAGGCTGCTGTCAAGGGCTGCTGGAAGACAACCCAATTGTCACAAAGAGCAGGTAATACATGTGGCGGGTGGTGGGGGGAGTGGGGACAGCTGTGGAGCAAGTAGCCAAGGGACCTGGTCGTAATCCTGCTCCTTCCCTGGGACACTGTGCAAGGCACAGCCCTCTGATGGGCTCAGCTCCTGACTGCACAAGGAGATCTTGGCTAACATTGGAATCACCCGGGAGCTAAAAAAGAATACAGATGACTAGGGTCTAATTCAGGAGTTCTGATGCTTTTCCTGGAATCCTGTTTATTTTGCTCCCAAAGTTTCTCAAGTGATTCCAGTGTGCAGCCAAGTTTGGGAACCGCAAAGGTTAGCTAGCATGCGTTGGAATCCCTGGAAGGTGTTTGTATGTTAAAACACCAATTGCCGGCTCCACCCCCAGAGTTTCTGACTGTGCACATTTAGGATGGGGTCTGAGACCTACATTTCTAACCAGTTCCCAGGTGACGCCGATGATGCTAGTCTGGCCCACACTGGGCCCGGACTGGAGTGATGGGTTCAAGCTTCGCTGGACCGTGGACTCACCTGTGAGCTCTTGCAACTCTCAGTGCACGGGCTGCACCAATTAAATCAGAATCAGAAGTGAGGGATGAGACCAGGCATCAGGATTTTCCCCCCAACCTTGCAATATGAAAATGTTCAAATATATAGCAAAATGGAAAGAATTCTAGGATGAACAGCTGTACACCCACCACTCAGATACTACCATGGACATTTGACTGCTTGCTTTGTCACACATCGATCCCTCCAGCCATTCCCTTAACATCAGGATTTCTTAAAGCCAGTTTCTGGCAGGTGGGGTAGAGTAGGGGCGAGAGAACTGTGTTTTGTGGAGGAGACAGCTTTGGTGGGGGACAGTCAGTTCTTGTTTTTATTTCTAAGGAAACAATGGAAAAGTTGCTTAATGTGGAAATCCAAGCCCCGGCTCTCTTTTTACGGCTTCTTTCCCACCCTCTGTTTAGAGTGAGAAATGAGAGGAGAAAGGTCCAGAGAGAGGCCGGCCCACGCAGTGACTCCCCATTCTGGACACAGGCCTGAACTTGCGTTCTCCAAAGTCTTTGGAGCCAGCCCTGAAGGGGAAATTCCCCAATATTAAGTCAAAATTGAGAACCAGAAGCTAAACTTCCTGGGCTCCTCCTCTTTAAGGCTCTTTCTGGCTACAATCTAGGGTTCTCTGCAGATGCCCTCCCTGTCTCCTGGTATTTGTCAAGAGAGAAGACATGGGTTTATTCAGGACCTACTGAATAAATACCATTAGGATCCCCTTCTCTTGAGCTGAGTCTAGTGGGAGATTTCATCTTCTGAAATGTTCTACAATCAGAGGAATTCAAACCAAGGAGTCTAATGTACTTAGTACACGGGCCTGTCCTGGTGGGGAGGATCCCATTGTTCTACCATCACCAGGACCCAGACTTGTCCCGGATCCCCTGTCTAATAAAGATCAGGAGGGGCTGGCCAGTTAGCTCGTTGGTTAGAGTGCCATGTTATAGCACCAAGATCAAGGGTCTGATCCCAGTGCCGGCTGCGAAAAAAAAAAAAAAAAAAAAAAGACCAGTAGAGACTGAAGCTTCTAGACAGAGCGTCTTATTTACTGATTCCAGGGTATTCTCTAAGCTATTGTTGTGGGTTCTGTGTCCTGCCCTCAGAGTTCAAGGCTTTGTAGCATCAAGTGAACGGCCTTCTGTGGATTGAATGTCCCCCCAAAACTCACTGAAGCTTGACCCCTGTTGTAACAGTGCTAAGAGGATGGGAAATTCAATTATGGTCTTTAAAGGGGGGGACCTTCAAGAGGTGACTAGATTGAGAGGAATGTGGCCTTGTGAATGAATCAATCGATCCATTCATGGAGTAATAGGCATGGCTCTGATGGCTTTATAAGGAGAGTGAGTGAGAGGTTTAGTTCTCTCTTGCTCAGCCCGTTCTCCCAACGTGATATTCTCAGTCCCTGTAGAAGATGGCCCTCACCAGAAGCTCTCCCTGGACCATAGACTTCCCAGCCTCCAAAACTGTAAGAAATAAATTTCATTTCTTTATAAACTACCCAGTTTCAGGTATTCTGTTATAAGCAATAGGAGGTGGTCTAATACACTGCCCTTCACAAAACAGTGTGATCCTGTGTGATTAGTGACTGTCAGATCCCTCGAGGTTAGCAAAGCACAGGAGATAGCCTTTGGAGCCAGCCCCGAAGAGGAAAATAATACAGGGCTCTGCTGTGAGGAAGCTTCCAGAAGGGCAAATCTGACCAGTAACCATTGCTCCCTCCATGATAGCACTGGGAGGGCCTCAGAGTACCAGGGAAGAGGGAGAACCCACAACACACATAAACTCGTCCTGTAGGCTGCCCGAGTTTCCAGCCGGGCACCTTTGGTTTTTCTTCTACAGCTGGGTTAGAGATTCGGGCAGCTGGGATAGAGGGGGGCCAGAGAGTTGGGTTTGTGGAGGAGACAGTTTTGCTGGGGTAGAGTCAGTGAATGTGTGTTCTTGTTTTTATTTCTAAGGAAAAACTGGAAAAGTTGCTGAATGTGGAAATTTAAGCCCCGGCTCTCTTTTTATGGCTTCTTTCCCATCCTCTGTTTAGAGTAAAAAGTGGGAGGAGAAAGGTCTGGAAAGAGGCCGGCCTGTGCAGTGGCTCCCCCCATGCTGGACACAGGCCTGAACTTGCAATCCCCGTGGGCAGGAGGGGGGTCTGGGATTTCCTGGCTGGTCAGTAGGGTTGGAGAGTTCATTTTGAAATAAAGGTGGGTTTTCCCTCATCCCAGTGAGATCAGAAGAGTTGCCATTTAGAAATGCAACCTTGTGTGGAAGTAGTTTCAACTCTGCTGGTAACTAAAACTTGGGAGCTGGGACTTCCTCAAATGCTTTACTTCAGTCATTTTGAAAATGTGTAAATCTTTGGGTACCTCAGACTGGAGTCCCTTTTGCTGGGACTTTTCGTGTGATTCACTTTGTATGTCTTCCCAGGTATCTTCACAGTTTACTCAAACGGTTTGCTGGTGTTCCTTGGGTCTTTAAGCTCTGTGAGAACTGTGGCTGGCTGGAGGCCCCCTGTGTCCCTAAAGGTATCAGCACAGAATCTGGACAGAGTAGATGCCTCACAGGCATTTCTAATTCGACGAACACAGCAGTTTTCCAGAACTCCAAAAAAACCCCCCAAAACTCCAAAATTGTGAAAGTCCAACAATGGGGAAATAGTTTTGTAATTCTGGCACATGAAGCAGAATTATGGGAATCAGTGTAGAATAGCACGTAGCCTTTTGAAAAAGCTATGAAGACTAGGAAGGAATAAATAAAAATGTAAATGGTGGGAAAATACTATCCAGTATGTTGTGATTGCTACAGCTATAAAACAAGATGTTAAAAACTGGAAGGCAAAGGCGAGTGGAAATAGTGTGTAAAGCCAGTGAGATAGCAAGCAGTGACCGTTGAAGGTGTTTCTTAAATTCTAACTGTTACACCATCGCGGGGATATAAAAGCCATATCTCCGGGGCAGGGCTTAATGATAGGAACAACCAGCTCCGGTCCTTTGCGTGCCCTGGCCAGCTGGGGCTCCTTGGGGGCTGGGTCTGTTTTGTTCATGTGTCTCCCATGCCCTACACCTAGCAGGGCCACACCTCACACGTAGTAGGTGTTTAACAAATACTTGCAGCTCAGTGGACAGCGTATGCCAAAGGTTTAGGTCTTTTTGGAGGTACCCACAGGTATTTTGATTGGAGGAGGAGAAGACTTGAGGAAAGAAATCACATCTGACCCCAAAACTACTGTCCAAAGCAAAAGTTTAAGTACTGTGACGTCTTGTTTTGATTGAACATAAGTTAGTTCTTTTCAATTAAAGTGGGTTATAAATGTAAAGCCAAACTTATTTATTTATTTATACGTACCTCTAAGCTTTTCTGCACGTAAATAAAATCATGAAAGAGGAGGAATAACCCTTTGTTAGACATGGGACCTATTCTGGGTTCAAAGGCCAGGGAGAGTGATAAAGCCCTGTTCCCAGGGAGGAGCGGCTGCCCAGCTTATGTCCCTTTTTGGCCCAGGACCCAGATTGCACAGCCACAGGTCAACCTCCCTCTTGCTGCCAGTGTGTGCATCTGTGGAGCTGGGTGGCGAGTGTTGGCGGCCGTCTTTCCCTGCCCAGACCCCGGTGCTCAGGTCCACGACTATGCCAGCTGCACCAGGGGCCTTATGTCAGGACATGGGAGTGCTCGGCTTGTGGGGAGGAGGAAGAGCCATGTTTTTGGCTAAGTTTGGCATTTGCTAACTGGTGAAGGTCCTGCCTCCAAATACCTGCCTCCAACCAGCCCTGTGTCTGAAATACCACTGTTACCACTCTTTGAGAGCAAGATTTTGAAGGCTCCCACTCAGGCACAGATCTCAAAAGGAGCCTCTCGGAGCCATTTCTTCAATGGGAAAAGAACCACAAGGCAACCCTACTCGGGGGAAAATGAACCCCTGAATCAAGTTGGGGGAAATTGTGTCTGGGAGCTATTTGTGGTGTGCCCCTACCCTGGGAGGCCCAGACCAATTCTATCTTTTCTAGAGAGTCTACCTGGACCACTAATATTAATTAATACAACATCGCCCAACTGGCAAGACCCTGAGAGAATGGGACACAGTGCAGAGAGTGGTGGGCTGCCTACCCGTTGTTTCCCAGCAATGCCCTAAGTCCTCTACACATGGTGTTCTCCTTCCATCTTCCCAGCCACCCTGCGGGGTGGGTGATATCACCATTTTACAGGAACAAAAATACGGGCTCGGAGATAAGTGACTTGCCCAGTATCATGCTACACGTAATCATGCAAATTAATAGCTAGCACCGCTGAGCACACAGGGGCCAAGGCACTACAAGGGCTTCCTGTCTCAACTCACTTAATCTTCACAACATCATGGGGAAGGAGTTAGTATGATCCCCACTTTAACAGATGGAAAACTGGGGTAGAGAAAGGTTAAATAAGCTCCCAAGGCATTCAGCTGGCGGATGTCAGAGCCGGTGGCTAACACGACAGCGTGGCTCTATCTGGCTCTTTGCTGCCATGTTGTAATAGTCAGTGCAGGATCCAACTGTGTCTGAGCCATAAAAATGTCCCAAGAGCTGGCTGTGTGCCAGGCACATACAATTACCCTGGGATTGGAGAGTTGCTGCCTTCGTGGAGCTGACATGCTGGCATCATCGCACCAGGATGGTGTAGAGACAGGCTGGAGTGGGGAAAGGGTTTGGACATCCAGAGAACGTGGGGTCTAGGCAGGGAGCAGCCCTGCCTCCTGTCTCCCCGCCTGGGGAGTGCAATCGGGGTGACCCTGACCTCCTCCTGTGTGGCTACCCCGAGATTATGATTGTCCTCTCCGGGGAACTGAGGTGAGTGGCCAGGTGCCTCAAGGGACCACTTATCTCCAGACTCGGAGCTCCGTGGGTCTTGTGACACAAATCCATTATGGGATTTTCCCTATCTCTGCTTCACATGTGCACCTCAGAATAAGAGATACTATTGAAGGACCCTATCAGAGAAGCCCCTCCCAAGAACAGCTGAAGGCCAGGATTAAGAGACCTTAAACCAGAATTTCTGCTAGGGAGAAATTGTGCTTGACAGGCGGCTCTGCCTTTGGAGGGTCTGGGGGGGCGTGACGTGACCCGATTTGTGTTTTCACGAGCAGGTTCTGGCTGCTGGGTGGTGACACCATTGACAGGGTCTGGACTCTCTCTCTTAAGGGGCCAGCCTTCCTGGAGTCCTCCTCAGCTTGAGCTCTAGAAGCCCGCCCTGGATTGGACAAGTCCCCTGGGTTTCCCCCCTTGGAGCTCAGCCTCCATTGATCAAATTATATCCTCAGCTTCCTCATCAGTACGATCCTCAGGGGACTGCAGAGAGGATTAAACACACTAATATGTGAAAAGTGCCTAGAGCAGCACCTGCTTGTGTCTACTGTGTGGGTGATGATCATAATAACTACACTTGGCCCGGTGAGCAGAGATGCACAGAGACCTGGGACCGGTAAAAAGGGTTTGTTTAAGATTTCTTAGGACGGTTTTCTTCTGTTATTTTTCCTTCGCAACTTCCCAACTGTCCGCCCTCTTGCTGCCAGCTAGCCCCAAGGTTCCCATCCCTCAGTTCCCAGATTTAGTGTGTCTCTTTGCAGCTCTGTCTGAAGGAAGGGTTACCTACTCCAGCCCTTCACCTGTGGGAAATGACATATACCTTCCAGGACTTCCAACCTGACCACACCCTGCAGGTGAGAGTGCCTCCTGCCTGGGCATCGACCGCATGGCTGGCACTGTCTCACTTACCACGTGCCAGCTCCTCACACAGATGTGCTCGTTTGGTCCTCTCAGTGTTCCTATTAGGAGGGTGTGATTATCATCCCCATTTAAAAGATAAAAAAACTGAGGCATGAGGAGGTTAAGCAATTTGCCTAAGATCATCACTAGAAAGTGGCAGGTCGGAACCAAAGCAGTCTGACTCTAAGCCCCAGGTCCCAACCACACCATTTTATTAAACTCTAGTGTGTTTATTTCATTAAACTCTAATGTTTAGAATCCATAGAAATTTGGAAAAGGAGCATAGTCTTTGTCCTACAAATGTCAGAGCTTTATTTGTTTTTTTTTTTTTTCCTTTTTGTCTTTTTTCGTGTCTGGCAATGGATCGCAACCCTCAGTGTTGCGCCCGTACCGGACCGGGACCGGCAATGGGATCGCAACCCTCAGTGTTGCACCCGCACCTCGCTCAGCCAGTGAGCGGGAACCAGTCTGTATGTGGGATCCGAACCCTC
>NW_007727802.1:0-5478 GCF_000696425.1 Galeopterus variegatus | reverse complement strand
CCCGCACCTCGCTCAGCCAGTGAGCGGGAACCAGTCTGTATGTGGGATCCGAACCCTCGGCGGGAGCGCCGCCGCGCTCCCAAGTGGCGCACTGTAGCAGTGCGCCACCGGGCCAGCCCTTGTTTGTTTTTTTAATCGAAAGATATATTTACTCTAGAGTTGGAAATTCCAGATTTCTCCTGGTTATATTCTGCTGGTGTTTAATCTCCTTCTAAATAAGACATTCTTTCTAAATCTCATTGAACTCTCTTGTATTCAAAAATAGATGTATTTTCTCTGCCTCCATCACCTACTGAGATGGAAAACTGCTGATTTGATGTTCTTTTGCTTAAAAATGGTCTTATGGTGTTTTAAAATTTCTTGAAGCCCGTACTTCTCTGAAGCAAGAGGGACCTGGCTTCTATCCACAGACCTGAGAACAGTGTTTGGAGTTTTCTAGCTCTCTCCTTCCATGAGGGTCATGCTTAGGGTACACACAGGGTCCAGAGCAAGCCTCACTGTCTGGGGTCCTAGGCCTCTGCTCAGAATTTTAGTTAAGCTTGCTTCATGTGGTAGGAACACCACCTTTGATCCTTGCCTTGAGGGTCTTATAAACTGAGCTTGTAAGTATCAGGAGCAGCCACGAACAATTTCCATTTTGATCAGTATTTATTGAGCACCTACTGTGGCCAAGGACTCTTCAAATAGGCACTCAGGGGCACATCAGCTAGCAAGAGATTCCTGTCCTCGTGAAGCTTATGTTCTAGTTGGGGGAGGCATACAATGAGTTAATGCTACTGAAAAAAGGAAAGGAAGGGGGCTGTGGCCTGGTGCAGAGTGTGTGGCGGGAGACTGCAGCGTGAGGGGGGTCAGGGTCAGCCTCTGTAAGAAGGTGAGATTTGAGCCGAGATGTGAAGAAGGTGAGGGATTTAACCATGTGGGTGTCTGGGAGTAGAGCATGTCAGGTGGACGGAATAGCTGGAGCCTAAAAGAAACAAAATTCAACACAAACATCAGGAAGGGGCCACCCAGAAGATAAGGAGTCTGAGAAAGGGCCGAGGGAAGGGATGGAGGAGGGCTTGCATGCCTACGCTAATTGCATTGTGGCTGCCCTGAGCTTGGGGTGATTTACCCGACACTGGGGACCACCCTCTGTCTAAACCCCTGGGCCAACGGAAATCAGACGAGTGTGGCCAGTGGAAATAGCTCTGATCCAGCCTCTTTCACAACTAGGACACGGTCTTGAGTAAGCCACCTTCTCCCTGGGCCTCAGTGGCCTTATTTGTAAACGGAGATAGCAACGTGGCCACTTGCCAGTCTCATGCCCACCGGCCCCCGAGTGCACTTTGTAGTGATAATAATATAATGATGATGATGATGGTGATGTTGTAAATAAGATGGCAATTGCGGCATCTTTCCGGGATAAGTTAATTATCCTTATTATTGAGACTTTTAAAAATCAAAAGCAAAACCATCTAACTTCTGTGGTTTCTGAGGAAAAGAAAGGCAAGAGCATGGGCTTTGGTCAGGAAAAAAAAAACGAGGTGCAAGAGGCAGAAGTTGTCCTCTCCCCAGCATTTAACCGCCTTCTCTTTGCGGGAACTGCGCTGCAGGGCCCCTCCCCGTGCTCCCTGAGAGCTCCCAGTCGGGTTTCAGAACATCCGCAAGTGGCTGGCTTTCAGTTGGGAAGGTTTGGAAAGTATTATGCAAACATAAAAAACGGTCTTTGACAAATAAAAAAATAAGTAAATAGAACCTGGCAGTGTGTCCTAGCCTTTAGGCTGGAGGAGCCAGAAATGCAAAGTCGTATTCACACAGTTCACTGTGTAAAAGGAGGGACGTGCGAGCGCTGTGCTGGCAGATACTTGGCTTTGCCCAGACACCAGATTCAGGGCCTCATGATTCTAGGGAAGGGCTTTCCCTGCCCACGCCAGACAAGACTGTTTGGTTTTTTAATGTCAGGGCAGAGGTGGGATGGGCTTTCTGGGGAAACAGGACTGACAAAGAACCCCCCCCCCCAGGAAAGTATGTGCAAAGTGGAGAGCACATGTAAGGGGTCACAGAACGGGGAGAGTCAGGGTCTGAAGTCAGAGGGCCCAAAGTCAAATCCCACCTGCATTTAAACCTCGCTATCCCTCAGTCTTCTCATCTGTATAATAGGTATTAAATGACGCCTACTTCACAGGGCGGTTGTGATGATCAAGTGAATTAATACACAGGAGATCCTCAGAATGGTACCTGGAATGTTAGTGAAAGCCACCAGTGGGTGCTTCTGTCCTCGGGTTACATGGGTTCCTCCAAACAATGTCTGAGTGCTTTACATCGAGGGCAGCCTATTTTTTGGTGCAGGCACATTTTCAGGTCATGCATGTCTCTTCTTTCTAACCAAGATTTTACTTAATTTAAAAAGAGCCACCATTTTCTAAGCTAGCACCATCCAATATATAATGTAAACCACAGACTTCCATAAGTAATTTCAAATTTTTTACTAGCTATACTTAAAAAAAGAAAAAAGAGACAGGTGAAATTAATTCTGATAATGTGTTTTTAACCCAGTATACCCAAAATATTATCATTTCAACATATAATCAATGTAAAAATTATTATTACTATTTTTTTGGTGGCTGGAATCTGAACCCTTGACCTTGGTGTAAGGTATAATACCACATTCTGACTAACTGGGCTAACCAGCCAGTCCTCAGTATAAAAATTATTAATGAGACTTTATGTTCTTTTTTCCTTACTGTACTGAAATCCATCATATAGTTTACAAACACAGCACATCTCAATCTGGACTAGCCACATTTCAAGTGCTTAATAGGCACATGTGACTACCATGTTAGTCAGTGCAGTGACAGGAGGATGGTTCCTGTCGGTGAGCTTGGGTGGGCTAGTCAGGCTGGGCCCTGACTGTCCTCTAATCACACTATGACAACCAGAAAGACCTCGGGGTGGGGGTGGGGGGTCCTCTGGACATACGGAACAAGGAAGATCCTAATGCAAGCCCTACAATTCCAAGAGTGTGGTTTTGAGCTGAGGTATGTTGAGCAAGCTATTGCTTGCCCCTAACGGCCTTTTCCTCTCTCCCCACTACCTCCACCCCTCCACCTCCACCTGTCTTTAGGATTAAATTCTAAAATGATCATCAGTCTTTCGGTGATTATCATGCTCTATCAAGATGCAAATGTTGGACAAAATTTTAGTTAGACAGGAGGAATGAATTCAAGAGTTCTATTGTGCAACATGGTAGTTATAGTGAATAACAGTGTATTGTATTCTTGAAAATCTCTGAAGAGTAGATTTTATATTCTCACTGCAAACAATAAGTATGTGAAGTCATGCATGTTCATTAGTTCAATTTAGTCATTCCACAGTGTATACAGATTTTAAAGCATTATGTTGTACACAATAAATATACACAATTTTTATTTGTCAATTAAAAAAATAGAAAAAATATGCAAATGTGGGGATAATGCCCTCACTGAGTATAGATTGAGGTAGAGATTAGCACGGGAAGCAGAATGCCTTTTTGGGTTCTGTTTGGAAACTCCGAGAAGTGGCATTGTTCATTAAAGGCCTGACCCTGCAGAATCAGCTCTGAGGGTTTTCCTGTCAATGCGGGCTTTTAATGAGACCTTTTAGCACAAGTCACTGGGCTCTAATGGGAACCTCATTAACCAAAGGCAACAGCTAGGAGAGTGGGACAGACATCCACATTCTGGGCACTTGGGTCTGCAGTTTTCTAGATGAATGAATCTGAATCTGAAAACTACATCAGGGATCCCTCGAAGAAGGAATTTTGCAGACTGGTTCTGCACACCCATTCCCACCAGTCTGGAAGAAAGGGAACCACCCCTCTCTCCCTAGGGAAATGCCCTTTGATCCTATTTAAGGAGATTCCAGCTTTTCGTTGAGGAGGGACGTGCCTTGGGGAAGGCTGGCTTGATTTTGAGGACAGAACCTTCTCTCCTCTTCTCTCCTTCTTCCCATTCTGTCATTTTAGGGTGAATTCACACATCTTTCCTCTAATTCATTACTTAAGTTTGTTTGAAGGGGATCTCATTTCCCTGTCTCCAAGTTCTTGGAAAGAGTGGAAGG
The DNA here is from genome assembly GCF_000696425.1 of Galeopterus variegatus. NCBI lineage: Eukaryota > Metazoa > Chordata > Mammalia > Dermoptera > Cynocephalidae > Galeopterus > Galeopterus variegatus. Next base: position 1,401 of record NW_007727802.1, on the reverse strand, counting down.
GACCTCACTTTCACCCTGTGAGCTAGTGGTATTATTACTCCCATAAATGCTCTAAAGTCTGAAAAAAAACCGTGATTTTGTTTCATTCGTGATGAGATTTGGACTATTTACTTAACCCACAGATGTTCTTTCCCTTCAGCCTTCCTGACTACTACTCTCTCCAATCCACAGAATTCCCAGCTATTGGAATTAGCTTGAGGCAAATCACTTTCACCAGGTCCCTGAGTGCTGATCTCTGACCCAACTTCTTTATTCTCCTTGTACCCCAAGAGAGTTATCCAAGGCATACTCTTCATTAACAGGGTTTTTTTTAAAGTTAAATATTTGTAAACAATTAAAATACTTTTATTTAGTGGTTTTTTTTCCTGATTACTGATCTGATACACAATTTTGTTTTAAAATATCTGAAATCACCTGAAATCTGTAAAGAATGAAGAAGAAAAATTTGTCATCCTTCTATCTAGAAAGCACCACTGTTAACTTTTAATCTGTAATCAACACTTATTGGAGACCATTATATTGGTCTCCAATAAGTCAAAACTCCATCCCTGGAATAGTCTTGGTGTGCAGCCAAGGCTAGCACATGCAAAGTGAGCAGAAGTATTCAATACAGAATGTATTCCTTTATTCATCTTTCTTGGTGTCTTGGAGGGACGTATGGAAGCATGCTAAACTAATATGGAAGTTTAGCCCATTTGGGGATATAATCAAATAAAGGTTATCGAAGTGTAGAGCACTTCATGAAGTCAGAAGAGGAGTAACCAATGCCAGCGGTAGATACTATATTTTTGGATGGAGAATGGTTGTATCCTTTCATTCTTTAGTGGGGATTAAAAGTTAAAATTCACCAGGAGAAAACATTTTTACTATCTCAATGCCCTGAAGCTTCTAAGTAGCGTGTCACCGAGCGATGACCGTCCTTGATCATGTTTATGATCAAGACCCCCCCCCCCCCACAAAAAAAGCCTAGTGTCTGGCAAAAAATATGAAGCAACAGAAGTGAAGTAACTTAATTGGTAAATGTGGCCAGCCTCTGGGGACTGAAATTAAAAGGCGGTTGAAGACCTGGTCGATGTTCTGTGGTTACAAATTAAGGAGCAAGAAATTCTCTCTTCCTTAGTGACCGATAGCCTTAAATGTAATTGCAGGTATGAGAGTGTAATTTGGGAAGTGGGAGGTAGGAATGAGGCTGGGTTGTGAAGCCTTGGAAATATTGCCCCACTGAGTTTGGGAACTTGGGTGGTTTGCTGATCTCCAGAGGGAACTTAGAGTCTTGAGGTGGTAGAATTCATGGGTGGGTTGTTGGATTAGCTGGAATCAATAACCAAGTTAGTTCTGGGGCCATCAGTTGGTCTACACAGTTCCACAGGATAAAGTATAAAATAGAAGCAGAAAAGGGAG
>NW_007727801.1:367273-367567 GCF_000696425.1 Galeopterus variegatus | reverse complement strand
CGTCTTTTTTTCCGAGACTCCTCCTCCTTTGCCGGACCCCTCCCCTCTCTGTGCGCTCAGTTCTGGGCTGGGGCGTGTCTTCTGCAATCCTCATCTCTCAGCCCTGCCCGGCCCCGAAGTGGTCTCAGGCCTCCACCACGGACACTGTGGGCATTCCTGTGGCCCTGGTCAAGGCCCTCTCTGGGCCTCCCATCTTCCCCCCCGGTATTGCGGCCCCCTGTGTGGTTGAGTTATCTCCCACACCAGGGCACAAGCACCCCGGGGGAGGCTCCCACAGCACAAAGCTCCTCTTTG
>NW_007727801.1:361266-367261 GCF_000696425.1 Galeopterus variegatus | reverse complement strand
CAGCTCTCCAGCAGGATCAAGTGGGCTCGAGGGCACCCTGGTCACCCCTCTCCCAACCAGAAATCAGTCTGGGGTTCTTCCGAACTGAAAGCCAGAGAGATGGTATCTGCCTCCCGGAAGCAGGAAGTTTACCTGGGGCCGAAGCCCCAGGTGTGGTGGAGTGACAGTCTGGCCGGGATCCTCTTCCCTGCCCTCCCGACGCTGGCCGGGGGCTCCGCATGCCACCAGCCCCGCCAGAGATCCGTGGGTGGAGTGGGATTGATGGCCGGTCCACAGGCCCCGGGGGGCCCTGCGCTGAGGCACACAAGTGGCACAGCTCAGTGAGGAGCCACGCCAAGCATAGATGGCTGGCCTGCCTGATCTGAGCCAGCTGGCTCCGCCCCCACCGGAGAAAATGGAGGCAGCACTGATGCCGGTGCCTAGCCTGGTGTGGTAGGCGGGAGCTGGGTGGGCGTTTGCCCTACAAGCGGGGCTGGGCTGGGGGTCACTCCCAGAGCTCCCAGAGCTGGGCCGGTCCAGCGCCTTCCTCTCTGTCTCTGCGTCGCCGCTGCCGTCTTTCCTGACCTTTGTTGCCTCGGGCTGCTCGGTCTCCCGGCGCGGTTGGGGCACTCTCAGGAATCTTCTTTTGTATCGGCCCTAAAACCTCGAGAGTGTAGTTGCTTTTTTTCGTTGTAGATTAATTGATCAGTGATTTATTCGTTTTTTGTTGCTCTTGGAAATGCAAATAGTACTCTGGCAGCACAGCGCAAACTTCTCAGGCTCGCTCTGTCTTCTGGCACGCCCACTCCAGACCCATAGCCATCTTGAAAAGAGCTGTCTGTTTTCTTATGGTGTCAGGTCAAATATTTTGGCAGGAATACTTCAAAGGTAATTTTTTGTTCTTTATATTTGCACCTCATCAGGAGGCATAAAAATTACGTTGTTCCAACACTAGTGATGCCAACTTAGGTTTTGTTACTTGGTTAAGGTGGGAATGTCAGATGTCTCTATCATAAAGCTATATTTTCCTATTGCAATTAATAGTCAATTTGTAGGCTGATATTTGGTGCCATGCCAATACACTGTTTCCTAATAATCTTTAATATATAATGGTTTTAGCATCCATTAAAGCTAACATGAGTAAGTTTTTACATTAGAATTGGAAAAGGTGATTTTCTACTTCTATTGTTCCTTTTACATTTATTAGTTGGAATTCTTCTCTAAAAAAAGTCTCTCTGTCTCTCTCTTTTCTCTTCCCTCTCATTGTCTATCTTCTTCTCCCTCTCTCTCTCTGACATCATTACATGGACATGGATTTTTATTCTATGTATTATGTTCAGTTACCATCATCATGTATTTTGATGCTCACACTGTCCTAAAATGGCCAATGGGAGCCTCTTCAAACAAGCTCCGTGTGCTCGACCGACGTGACCCCACCAGCCTTTGAGAGCCTCCGCCATCATCATGTATTTTGATGCTCACACTGTCCTAAAATGGCCAATGGGGGCCTCTTCAAACAAGCTCCGTGTGCTCGACCGACGTGACCCCACCAGCCTTTGAGAGCCTCCTACCTGTATGGCTTCCGCATTTTCCCTACTCCAGACCTGGAATTAGCCATTTCTCTGGTTCTGTATAGCATAAACTGATTTTTAGAAGCCAAAATGTGGGTGTTAAGTATACTCCTTTATTTTGGGGTGTCATTCATTTCTGGGCTCTTCTTATGTACAGATCTAGGAAATATATGTGTTTTAAAAATCATGAGGCCATGTTGATATTTCCAACTCAAGTTTTCATTATTGGCTTTTGTCTTTATTTTTCTCGACTCTGTCTCTGCTCTTACACTATAGGTATTAGTTCCTAATACTAATACTGTATATTATTTATTTGTTTTCAACTACAATATACACGAAATGGTTTTACAATTAAAATAGAAATATCATTACTAACAATAAACCTACTATATTTTTGTCCTTTGGCTCCTCTAAGAATAGGCAGTCAGCATACTATGTTAAAAAGTTTGGAAATAATTTTTTATATGATGAGTTAGCCAATTTGATATGTTGGGTTCATTTATTTCTGTTTGAGTACAAAGAAATTTTTGTTTAGTTTTTTAATTTGTAAAACATTTACATGGTTTAAAATTCAAAACTATATAAGAAGGTATACTTGGAGAAGTCTTACTTCCGTTTCTATTTTCTCCATCCCATACTCCCATAGATAGCTAATTTTAATAGTTCCTTGTTTATCTTTCAACATCATGGCTGCATAGTATTCCAGTGTGTGTTTACATCATAGGTTAATCAGTCCCCTCTTGATGAGTATATGCATTAATTGCAAACTTTCACAATTATAAACAATGCCGCACTGAATAACTTTGAGAAGAGGATGAAGCTATGTTTTTTATGGTGAATTCCCAGATAAGGCATTGCTAGATCAGAGGGTGAATCCATATGTAATTTTGATAGAAATTGCCAAAGTCCCTTCCAAAAAGGTTTTTACATTTTGTACTCTTATAATAAAATGAATGGGAGTGATTGTTTCTCTGTATTTTGTCCTCAAAGGACAAAAACTTTTGGAGTTTTTGTTAAGTTCTGACTTCCTGCACTGGACCGCTCCTTCCCCCTGTAAATGCCATTCTCATCTACTTAGGCTAATTATGGACACATTTTCAAAACAGTATTTTGATTTTAGTATTTTGCTTTCCACAAAACTATTCCTAACTATAATAAATATTAACCACCTGGTACATAACCTTTTATTTGTCCCTTTATGCTCACATAATCATATATATGTCCTTTTATTTTTTAAAAAATGGGGTAACATTACATATACTTCTCTGTATCTCAAAATTTCTTTCTTCTCTCTTAAGGATGTATCATGGCATTTCTTCTAAGTCAATCAGTATAGTTCAATGTGTCTTTTTAAAAGTCTATGTAATATTCTACAGCATGCGATGCTTTTTCAAACATTTCCCAACATTCCTTTTGTTTCTAGTGTTTTGCTACTGTAGACATTGCTACCCTAAATATCCTTGTACCTAATTGCTAGGTTATCCAGCCCTGTAGATTGGCCAGGGACAGGTTCAATCCAGGCATTGGAGAGAATATGATCTATGGCTTCTATTCCTCTGGTTCTGGAAGCAGTGTTTTTATCTGTCTTAGATTTGGGCTTGGGGGAAAGAAGAAATGTTACTTAGGCCTATTTCATACAGAAAAAGGAATCCTCCATGTGATATATGCTATTCTTTGGAAAGCTACTTTGGATTTTGAGACCAAGATTTTCTAAACTTTAATAAAATGTTGCTTTATCCAGCTTTGCCTACTCTCTACATTAATCTCCCTAAGACAGTGTTCTCAACTGAGATGATTTTGCCACAACCTGGAAGTATATGGCAATGTTTGGAGACATTTTTGGTTTTTACAAATGGGGTGCTACTGGCTTCTAGTAGGTAGTGGCCAGGGATGCTGCTCAACGTACTACACTACATAGGACAGTCCCCCACTGGGGGGTTGGGCACCAAAACAGAGAATTATCCAGCCCAAATGTCAATAGTGCCACTTTTGAGAAACCCTGCCATAGGTGCATTTACAGGGAACTTGAATGGTTGATAACAGAATCAGAACATCTTTGGTCATCTTGGTCATAACATCAACAAATACCACCTTAGAATCTCCCCTTAATTTTTACCCCAATTGAAGAGCTACAATAATATACATCAATCCATTTCATAGCCTTCATTTTCAATAGACAGCTCAATGAACAGACTGTTGATTTAAAAACCCAGTATCAGTTGGAATCCCTTCCGATCACTAGCTGGTGGACTGGTTAACATGTGTAGATCCTGATTTCCAGTGTTTCACAGCATTCATTTCATGTGGCTCTGCTGGATTGAGATATATTTTCCTAATTCCATCAACTCTTTCTTTGTTCTAAAGAACCAAATGGAAAAACACAAAAAAGGACAGTATTCTGCATGAGTGACTTCCAGCTCTCTATTTCTGTTATGTCCTATGGTGTTTTCCTTGTTGGGACTACACATTCCAGAATGTCATGCATAACCAACCCTCAATTCCAACCTTTTTGAAATCTGCAATTGTATAAATTTGAATGTAAGTTGTATGAGGATGAAAATGGAAGGAAGGGGAGAAAATTGGTTTTGGGCTTCTTTATAAAGCAGTATTCATGCAGTATATGGAAGGCTACTAGGTTTTCTGATTGGTTTAAATCCAGGGTCTCTGAGAAACCAACAGGCAATGAAGAAACTTGTGAAATTTCTACTTACAGTCTTTTGAGATGATAGACTTTTTTTTTAAAGCACCAAATCATAAGTCAGCGTGAAACATTGATTATAATTCTCATTTTAGCTCCATATATCTTATGATTAGTGGACATTTGCCCTAATCCTGGCCAAAAAAATATTGTTTTTCAGATTTGGTATTCATTGTTGTTATGAGTTTTTATCTCTTTCTAGACATTTTAGTGGGAAATTGGGAGAGTCTGGGTGGGACATCTGGCCAAACTCTGTCTTGATTAATTGTGATTTTAGCTGAGCTAAATTGTTCTATGTTCATTTGGATAAAAACCTAAACTCATGATATTTGTTTAGTCTTCATTTGCCAAGATTAGAAAGAAGCCCAGAAGAATTCAGCTGCACGAGGGCAATAGTTCTCACACATTCTAGGAGAAATTCATCTGTCTGTGGCTGCCTCTAAAATTTCAGCATTCAGGACTACATGTCAATTCAGGGATAAGATAAGAGGTGAAATTGATAGAATTGAAAGCCAAATGGATAAATTAATACAAGAGCTAGCTAACTTAGTATGTTTAACTGGGCAAGCAAGATGCAGAGAATAATATGATTATAAAATATTTGTAAGCTTTGTAAAGCAATCAATGGCTAACCCCCTGCTATGTATGTATAGATGTTTGTTTGTATTTGGATATGATTTTATGACCCTATAATTTTTGCATGTAAGCAAAACAGACAAAAATAGGGCTTTCTGGGGAGTTGGGAAGAGAAAAAAAGTACTGCATTAAAAATAATCATATCTCATTTTTGGAAATTTATTTACATATAAGAATATGTATTTATGGATAACGTGGTATAAGAAATAATGGTCCCCAAAATATTAATGATATTACCTCCTTTGGTGATTTTCAGATGACTTTTACTTTTTCTGTATAATTTTATGTATTATTTCAATTAATTATAATGATAATTATTGTTTGTATAATATTAAATGCAAATTATAGGAGGCCATTGTTTCAGACTAAGTTTTTGTGCTAGGGCCCAACAGACCAGACTAAAATGGAATCACTCCTGCTAAAGTTGCGTGTCACTAAAACAAAACAATTTTTGTTGAAATGAGGAGAGAGCCAATTTCGCAAACAGGCCAGTTTAAATCCTCAGTAGGGATGATAATGAAGTTCCTTCTATTTTAATCCTTATACAAAAAGGATAGCCTGAAGAAACCTGAGTTAAACAGTTATTTTCCCATTGGTCTGTCTCCTTGTCCGCACCTCACAAGTAACTTTGAAAAACCAATCCACCTTTTGTTCTTTGTTTCAGCTTTCTTTAGCCTTTTTCTGCCTGTAAACCTCTTCTGCTCAGCTCATTGGAACACTTATTCTATTTCATGGAATGAAGTGTTGCCTGATTCTAGAATCACAGTAAAGCCAATTGAGATTTTTAAACTAAAATTGTAATTTTGTCCTTTGAAAATTATTGAAAAAACTCACTCCCAACTTCTGCAACACAAAAAACCAAAAACTGCAAATAAGATAAAAAGGTAAAAGACTAACTAACGTTACCTTTTTACAACACACATAGCAAATGGGTTAATTTCTTTTTTAAAAATTTATTTATTTATTTTTTATTTTTTTATTTTTTATTTTGTCAATACACAATGTATATGATTATTATGTCCCATCACCAAAACCTCCCTCCCTCTTCTCTCTCCCCCCTCCCACCCAAGCATGTCCTTTCCATTTGCTTGTTGTAAGAACTTCAAAAAAA